>NC_056737.1:1712949842-1713249842 GCF_019279795.1 Protopterus annectens
AACTGTACAAATACATCTAATTACAGATCAACTGCAATATTATCGCCTCCATCCCAAATCCTAGAAAAATGCATTAATTCTCAGCTTATAAACTACTTGTTATCCACTAGCCTCCTTACTAATTTCCAACTTAATTTTTGACCAAATCACAGTACTATTACAGCTTTCTTAAGTTTCACAAATACCATTAACCAATTTAGAAACAATGGTTAACTGGTCTACTCAATATTCTTAGACATGTCAAAAGCATTTGACACAGTCTCTCATCAAATACTACTAAATGAGCTTCAATCTCCTAAAATAAACAAGTTTGTTCTCACATGGTTCCACAACTACTTAGACCATAAACATGCTGTAAAATGGCAAAATGAACACTCTTCATTGTTATCTATCACAGTAGGAATACCACAGGGTTCTGTCCTTGGCCCACTTCTATTCATCATCTTTTCCAACAAACTGAATGCTGCCTCCAACCTTCCCACAGTCATACAATATGTAGATGACTCTAATCATCTGTGTAGCCCTCTCACTTTCTAAACTACTGCAAATTACCCAGCAATCTTTCACAAACGTACACTGTTAGAAACTCCTTCTATTCTGACTGAAGAGTGCTCTCCAACAATCTGGAAATATATCGCTGTATAATTCTTGGCACTTTAACTTTTCAGAGATCTGCATTGTCTTAAATTTTGCCTGACTGAATTATTTCATATATTTGCTGGCACTGTTTTTTGTTTCTGAGCCGTTTATTTGCTGGCACTGTTTTTTGTTTCTGAGCCATTTTGAAAATGGTTTTCTCCCTCCTATCCACCCTATTCCTGTGGTGTTTGTTATAGTTGGTGGCTTTGCAGCTGCCCACCCCTACTGTAAATTTGATCTGGGACACTCCTCCCAGTCTAGTGTTCATTCTACCTGATACAGAGAGAACATTTGAGAAGGCCAAGCCACTTAGGTTCTTAACCTTGAATTATCTTCTGCTTTTCCTTCCTCCCCTTGCACTTTACTAACAAAAAAAAATCTGTAGTTCGGAATACATTTCGAATAAATTGCATTTATTTAAACTGTATTTGCTTTAATACTGCTACGCACTCAAGTGTGCTAGCTTGCACTTCTTGAATTTTTAGTGCTGTTTTAGCTGCTTTCTGAAAAAAAAATTCTATACTTGTTTCCTGCCCTTCCTGTAACTAGTCCAGTTCAGATACAGAATTGTTGCATCCAGGACTGTTGGTAAGCTTCTGAGCTCCCCAAGTCTTTCTGTGTTGGAGGGAAGCCTACTAGCTTATCAGTGGGAGTGGTAAGCACTAGGTAAGCCTATCTACCAAAATAGGAGTGGTTTCTGGCCCAGAAATTGTAATTTATTGGCCGTTTGGGCAGTTTTTCGATCTCATTCAACTTTCTGGTTTAAAAGCCCACATTTGTGCTTGTTTCCTGCCTTTCCTGTAACTAGTCTAGTCCAGATACAGATTTGCTGTATCCAGGACTGTTGGTAAGCTTCTGAGCCCCACCCCCCTAAGCCTTCCTGTGCTGGAAGTAAGCCAACAGATATTGCCAATATACTGGCCGACAGATCCAGTGCTAACTTTACCCCTCTCACCCCCCCCAAAGGACCAATCACAATACAGTAGATTGCAACGGCAGCAGACTGCCTGCTGCACAGGTTAAAACAGCACTGTCCAAGGCCAAGAATACAGCTTCTATAAGACCTGACAATATCCCTGACTGTGTTCTATATGAACTACAGAGTGAACTGGCACGTCACCTGTGGGCCCTGTTCAATCACAGCCTCACCTCAGGCTTTGTCCCTACCAAATGGCGTACTGCTAGTGTCATCTGCTCCACAAAGGAGGAGCGATTACAGACCCCGGGAATTATTGCCCCATTAGCCTGACGTATCATCATGGACCTAATAAACAAGGATATAGGGAATCTCCAAACTCCGGATCCTACACAGTTTGGTTTTGTGAAGGGTAGATCATGCCTGCTCAACTTGGTCAACTTCTTTGAGTCAGTCACCAGAGCTGTGGATGAAGGCAAGGTGGTTCATACAGCCTACCTTCATCTGGCCAAGGCCTTTGATACCATTCCCCACTCAGGAATCATAGAAAAACTCACTAAGCTGGGCATCAACCCCTGTATCACTAGGTGGGTTACAAACTGGCTCACAGATAGAACCCACAGTGTGAAAGTAGCTGACTCCAAGTTAAACTGCTGACCAGTCATGAGTGGAGTCCCACAGGGTTTGGTCCAGAGTCCTCTCCTGTTTGGTATCTACTTCTCTGAAGTTCAGGCCAACACGAAAGGACTCTGGGTGACAAAGTTCATAGACGATTGCAAGTTGGAGCTATTAACTCCCCAAGTGATGTCGACATCCTACAGAATGGCCTCAATGAGACCGACTGGTGTCAGAACCATGGCCTTAAGCTCAATGCCAAAATATGTGTCATCCCCCCTTGGGAAAAACCTGGTTCCCATGAATTACCACACTGATGGTAGTCCACTGAGCACAGAATGCATTATAAGAGATCTGGGAACACAGGTTGACAGCAACCTCTCTTTTGACAACCACGTTGGCACTGTGGTCAGAAAGTCCTGTGTGGCACATTTCATTACTAAGGGTTTTGGATCTATGAAGAAAGAGGTCATTGTCTCCCTCTACTCTTCCCTGAGGCTAATCATCGAGTACAATGTCCCATTTGGCATGTACCTCACTAGACACCTGCAACTGGAGAGGCCGCAAAAGTACCTCACAAAGAGGATCCTAGGCTTTAAACACTTGTCCAATATGAACAGACTAAAAAAAACTCCAACTATTCTCTGTCTCATATTGCCTATTTCGGGGTGATCTCTGCTTGACTTACAAAGCCATGTCTGACCCAGCTCTGTTAGAAATGCTACATCTAAAGAAATCCCAATCCCTCCGCACCACACGCTCCAGAGACCTCAACCTCATTACCACAATCAACAGAACATGCTAGAGGGACATGTTCATAACCCAGAGATTACCCATGCTATGGAATAGACTTCCCATAGATGTCAAGCAGAGCACCTCACTGACCCTCTTTAAGAGAAATCTTGATGAGTGGATGGAAAATAGAAAATTCACCCCGGGGATCACTCCAGTGGCTCTACTCGATACGGGCACTAGGAACCAAGGTCGGGTTGCATGATGCCAGGGTAATCCTATGGGCTAGGCTTGTAAAGGCTCCAAGGCCATTAGCCTAGTACACACCTATGAACTGTAGAGTCATGCTTCTCTAACTCCCAGTTAATCCTAAACCCTAAAAGCTAATCACATGATTTTCTATAATAAAATCTAAGACCTACAATCCCTCTTCCAAATCTATTCCTCTGACAATACTAAGATAGAACGTGTATCACAAACTAAGCTACTCTGTGTTACAATAGATAAAAACCTGAAATTTGACATACATATATTACTAACCATGAAAAAGTTCACATTAAGCTAGATTCTCTTTATAGAATTAAACCATATCTTACAGACACCACAAGACAACATATAGCCAGAACCCATCTACTTTCTACCCTTCTTTATGCCTCTGCTACTTCCACCAAGCAGAGAAAAAACTGACCTATCAAAACTAGAAGCCTACTATAAGAAAACTGCCAAATTTGCTACTAATTCCCATTACAGGTCCCATTACTGTATTGCCTTATGACAGTTAAACTGGCTTGAATTACCAACCTCCTAACACACACTCAACTAACAACTGCCTATAGCATCACATACAAACCAGAAAAATGTCCAGCACTTTGCAACCCACTGCAACCACAAACTAACAAAAGACAACTACGCTCTTCTAATAAATTCCTACTATAAGTCACCAATGCATACAATAACCCTGGAGATTTTCTTTATTCCAATCAAATCCCTAGAACCTGGAACTTGACCATGCAGAACACAGTAACTATCTCTAACCCCTCTCAATTCAAAATACATCTCAAGACTCAGCTATCTACCTTCTAGCGATGCACCTGTCTAACTCCTGGCTAAACAGTGTCCTACTACATATTACCTTACCCCACTACAGTCACTAATTATCATACTGGAAGAAAAACTTGTAGATATACACTTTTTGGTAAAAATATGTTGCCATCTACATTTTTCATACTGTGAATGTTTTTTATGTTGTAAAACTTGTGTGTCATTGAATTTTCAACAACTGTGTAATCTATACTAACATTTTATACTTGTGTAGGACAACTCGATGAGTACGTTTTCTCTGAATTTGCTTCATTTTGGCTTTGTACACATCTTTGTAACTATTGTGGCTTTGCCCCCAGGCCTGCTGAAAAAGGGCAACTGCCCAGTCAGACTTTCCCAGTAAACAAACATAAATAAATGTTTAATATAAAGGAAACTGACATTTTTAAAGAACACACAGTATATATTCATGCATTAAAAGAATGACAGTTGTGTGTGTTCCAGGTTTAACTTGTAAAAGTTAGTGTCACTGTAATTATCTGATATCATTCCAATAACTTCTACAGATGTAAAAAGCTATATTTTTACACTTTGCTTATAACATAGCATGTCTTCAGTGGCACACTACTGGACCATTTTTAGAACCCAGACTGTAACTTAACATGCCTCTTTAGTGTCATTTTGTTGCATCTTGTATTATATCTAATAGCACATTACTCAACTATGCCAAAATATCAGAAGTGTGCCACCTAACATAAGTTTCATCATAATAATGATTAAGTTTAGTAAGATGAATAATTTAACCTTTCAAACTCAAAATGAAAATACATGGCTTTAATTTCATACATAACTAAAAAAAAATCAAACTCTAAGATTTGAAAATGGGATCTAGTAACCATATAGGTTCATAGGTTCATACTAGGCTATCTGCCCGAGGGCATTTACAAGCCTAGCCCATAGTTTTGTGGCTTACGCCACCCCTTTAGTATAGGGAACTATACCCATTATTTTGCTGTGCCTCTGTCGAGCAGTGACACTGAGGTAATCCCTGGGGTATATCCGCGATCTCCCATCCATTGGTCAAGATTTCTCTTGAACAAGGCCAGCGAGGTGCTCTGCCTCACATATACTGGGATTTTATTCCACAGCATAGGGAGTCTTTGGGTGATGAATCTATCCCTCCAGCACGTCCTATTAATAGTCGTGTCGAGGTTTAAGTCTCCCGCCCTTGTGGCTCTGACGGATCTAGATTTTTGAGGTGAAGCATATTCATCAAATCTGGGTTTGACATGGCCTTGTATGTTAGGCAAAGGTCACCTCTGAGCAAGCGGTGGCGACTGAATAGAGCTGGAGTTCTTTCAGTCGGGCAGCATAGGACAGATGTTTGAGACCCTTTATCCTTTTGGTGAGGAACTTTTGTGGCCTCTCCAGCTGCTGCAAGTGTCGGGTCAGATACATTCCGAATGGGGCATTGTACTCAATCATTGGTCTGATGAGTGATGAGTATAGGGAGACTATGACCTCCCTTGATCTAGATGAGAATCCCTTCATGATAAGGTGGGCAATGTAGAAGGTCTTCCTAACTACTTTAGCTACATGGGTGTCGAATGACAGACTACTATCAACCTGGGTCCCCAGGTCCCTGATAACTTCTTCTGTGCTCAGTGGATTGCCACCTATTTGGTAGCTAGGGGTAACCTTGTTTTCCCGAAGGGTATGACTATGCATTTTTGGCATTTAACTTTAGGCCATGGCTCTGGCACCAGTTATCCGTTTCTGTGAGACCCTTCTGAAGGATATCTGTGTCAGATGTGTTTTCTACTATGGCCCAGTTTGCAGTCATCTGCAAACTTTGTCAGCCATAACCCTCCTGTGTTTGCTTGTACTTGGAAAAGTAGATGCCAAACAAGAGTGGGCCCAGGACTGAGCCCTGTGGTACACCACTTGTGACAGGCTTTGAGTCTGACATGGCGCCAGCAACTCTGACCCTGTGGGTTCTGTCACTCAGCCAGTTTGCAACCCATCTTGTGATATATGGGTTAACATTTAAGCTGATGAGTTTTTCAATGATACCCAGTGGGGTATTGTATCGAAGGCCTTCGCCAGATCGAGGTAGGCTGTATGGACTGCCTTTCCTCATCAATGGCTTTGGTGACTGTTTGAAAAAGTCAACCAAGTTTAGAAGTCATGATCTGCCTTTGACAAAGCCAAACTGGGATGGATCCAAAGTCTGCAAATTCCCTATGTCTTTATTTATGAGGTCCATTATGATCCTCTCCATGGCTTTGCAGATAAGGCTTGTCAAGCTAATGGGCCGGTAATTTCCAGGGTCGGTGGAGGCACCGCCTTTGTGAAGTGGGACCACAGTTGCAGTGTGCCACTCCCTGGGTACGTATCCAGAGGTAAGACTATGATTAAACAGCTGTCCTAGCTGTGGGTTTAATTCCTCGAATGAAGTAGGGAAAGAAAGAAATAAAGGATTTACCTTCTAAAATTTAATGTGCAGCACCTGTTCATGAGTATTCAAGCACTTACTTAAATTAATAAGAATTTATAACCATGAAACACAGTGATTTGCATTTGTCCTTAATTTTTTTTTATTGTTTGTGTCTTTTATTAACCAACTTTTGCTGCATTTCTCTTCAAAGTAGTTGACAGATTTCAGTCTATTTCTTCTGTTTTTTTCTAGGATTTTTTTATATAAAGTCCATTACATCTTCCAAGGTGTTAAAAATCTTCTTTCCTTCAGGAAGGTGAATCCTTTTTTGCTGGAAACAAGATTTGTACTTCAATACTGTTTTCTTAGGTTTTTAACAGTGGGCATCACTAATGTAGAATAGTCATTGTCAAATCTTACAGTATTTCCTTTAATTTTAAATGGATAATTAGTCCATGCAGCTTTTAAGACTAAATCCTTATCTTGACTTGAGAAAAATCTTATGATCACTGACCTTGGTGAAGGTGTTTTTTCTATTTTCTTCTAAAAGATGATCTAAGTGCCCTTTTGATGTCAAAGGAAAAAACTTCAGGCAGGTTCAAAGTTTTAGGTAGCCAGGTATTAAAGAACTGAATCATACTGTCTTCCCTCTTCTTTTTCAGGAATACCATAAATCCTGATGCTACTCATAGTCTATCTGCTCTCCAAGTCTTCTATTTTATCCTGGAATAAGTTGTTTTCTTTCAGAAGAAATTCATTGTTATTCTCATTTTCAAGTAATCTTTCATCACAATCAGACATTGCCTCTTCTACACTCGAGATTTGTGATGACTGTTTTAAGAGATTCAACTTGTTTTTTTTTTTACATTCCTCTTTTAAAATTGTCCATTTTGCATTCTAATTTATCTATCTTTACAGATACCTCACTGATATTCCTTAGTATAGTCTGTATATCTTTTTTAATACTACTGTCCTGTACACTGGGCTTAGAGTGGCTCATTTTGAGACGATAAGTTCCTTCTAGTTTTCTTGACAGGAAAAAGCAAGTTTCAAACATTTTTTTTTAGTAAATCTTTCAGCAGATGTATAAATCCATCAAGTTTTGAAACGTTCTATTTGAGTTTTTTTTGTAAAATTCTTATCAGAGATGTTAGAATGATGCAGAGCTAAAGAAAAAAACAATGCTGTTAACTCCTTACCATCCTGGCCACATTCCCGCTAAACCAGTACTTCTAATAAGCAGAAAAAATGCAGCAATTAGTACTCACATGTAATGAGGAGAATAACACTGTGAAATGTCAGACAAAATTAGTGGGAAAGATGCAACTAATGCATGCATAACTTGTGAAGTACAGGAAAAGGGAATATAACTTTTTGTAGAAACAAGTTCTTTTGTAAATGTTAGGACAAATAAGTGCAATTCTGTGTTACTTAGAAAATGTATGCCACAAGAGCCATTATTAAAACAAGACATTATGTTAACTAGTGTCGAAGCATATCATTTGGGCATATTAATCACGCCAAACTTCTCTTTTTCAATATACATGGACTCCATCTCTCTCAACCTGGAAACATCCAATATCTGGATGAATGCTCATGAAAATCAGGTACAACTGGCCAAAAATCTGTAGGCTGATTAACATAACATTTACATATACAATTATGTAACCTTGCCCACTCCAATGGAAACTGAAGAAAGTATAGTTGTGTACACTTATCATAAATGTAGATGTTAGAGTATATTCACTGTTGCAGTCATTACATTTGGGTTATCTGCTTGCAGGCAGCCGTCAGTCAGCCTGATTAACAAAGTCTTGGGTTCTGCGTTGGTTGCTGTCCCTTCTTCCATGACATCAGGTCGTCAGGGGTATAAAACATGCAGCCGATGCCATTACATCAGTTTTTCTTGCCCCAATTGTCAGGTGCCCCCGAATGGGAAGCAATTAAATATAAAAGTACAATAATATACCTCCAACAAAAAAGCAAATACACCAAAAAGGCTTTTAAGCATAGTAAAGGAAAGTAGAGGTATAGCCAAAAGAAGTTAGGGGGCTGGAGGGAGGGTAACCAGGACTGCAACAGTGAATACACTCTAACATCTACATTTATGCCAAGTGTGCATAACTGCTCTATGTTCTTCGTGTTTCACTGTTGTAGTCATTACATTTGGGTAGATTCCCAAAGCTGTGGTTGGGAGGAGGAATTTAGATAGCATTAGGACCAGCTATAAGTCCCTGCAAGACTGTAGTGGCAAAGCCAGCTCTGGATTTACAGAAAATTAGCAAATGATACTGCTTGGTGAAAGTATGTACAGAACTCCAGGTAGCAGCTTCTAGGATGTACCTGGTAGGGACGCCTATGAGAAAGGCTGTACAGGTAGATGCAGCCCTGGTGGAGTGAGGTCTGATCCCCTGGAGGATAGGTTTTCCATGGTGCGTACAGCAGAAATGAATGCAATGGCCTATCCATTTAGAAATGGTTTACTTTGAAGTAGCTTTTCCCTCTGCCCCTGCTGCAAATGCTACCAGCAGTTGTTCAGATTTCCTGTAAGATTTAGTCCTGTACAAGTAGAATCTGAGTTGTCTGTGCACATCTAAGGAATGCAGTATCCATTCCCCTTTGTTCTGTGGATTGGGAAAGAAGGTTGGCAAATGAATGGACTGATTAAGAGCCACACTGGATACCACCTTCGGCATGAAGGATGGATTGGTTCTGAGGGACACCCTGTCTGCATGAAAGATGATGAAAGGCTCCATTGCCATAACGGCCTGTAACTCAGATACCCTTCTAGCTGAAGTGATTGCTAAAAGGAAAGCTGTTTTCCAAGAAAGAAATTTTAAGTCTGCAGTAGCAGCTGGCTCGAAAGGAGGTAGAGTGAGTTTCTCCAAAACAAAGTTAAGGTCCCAGGCTGGGGTTGGAGCTCTCCTGGGTGGTCTCAAATTTTTGGCCCCTCTGAGGAACTGCTTCAGCAGTGGATGAGAGAAGAGGGGGGGAGTTCTGTTTTATAATGAGCTGAAATGGCTGAGGCATGGATTTTAATGGAGGAAAAAGACAGGCCCTTGTGAAGCATCTCAGTTAAGTATTGTAAAATCTGAGGTAAATTGAGCGCTGCTGCGCTCATCCCTTGAGATTGGTTCCAGGCACAGAATCTTTTCCATTTTTCAGCATAGGATTTTCTAGTGCTAGGCCTCCTTGCCTCTAAAATGATATCCATCACAGGTTTACTGAGGGATGGTAAAGGAGCAATTATGTAATTAGCCAGGCTGCAAGGTTCAGTGTTAGAAGCTGAGGGTGCAGAATCTGGTTATCCTGCTGAGACAACAAGGAAGGAGTCTGAGGCAGGTGTCATGGGGATAGCCGTAACACACTGCGCAGGAGGGGGTACCAGTGCTGGCCTGGCCAGTCTGGAGCAATCAAAATCATCCTTGGTTTGTCCTGTTTGATTTTTAGTAGTACTTTGGAGAGCAGAGGCAGAGGGGGGAAGGCATAGACTGATAGTTTTTTCCAGCTGAAGAACAGAGCATCCACTTTCCAGGCTTGTTTGTGGACAGTCCTTGTGCAAAATTTGTCCAATTGGTAGTTCTGGGGAGAGGCAAACAGGTCTATATCTGGGCTCCACCATTTGCTTGTCAACATGTTGAAAATCCTTGGTTCCAGTTTCCACTTGTGTGGGTCCATGAGGTTTCTGCTTAGTCCATCTTTCAGTGTATTTAACTTTCCTGGCAGGAATTGAGCTTGTAGGTGCACATGGTAGCTCAAGGCTGTGTTCCACAATGCCGTGGCTAGGCTGCAGAGGGGGTAAAATGTGTACCCCCCCTGCTTGTTTATGTACCACATAACAGTGGTATTGTCCGTTTTTACCATTAGTTGTCCTGGAAGAATGTGGCCCTTGAAGGCTGTCAGAGCATTCTGTACAGCTAACATTTCTTTCTGACTGATATGCTGGTGCATTTGACTTGGGTTCCATTTGCCCTGAATGCACTTCCCTGCCAGGTGAGCCCCACATGCACAGTCTGATGCGTCTGTTGTTACGGGTTGGGCAGCAGGGGGTTGTGTGAAAGGTAGTCCCCTGTTTTGGTGGCAGGCCTCTGCCCACCAAAGGAACTATAGGCGTAGGCAAGGTATGACAGGAATCATTGCTTCTAGATCCTGAGAATGTTGACACCATAGGCTTTTTAGATACCACTGTAGTTTCCTCATATGCAGTCTTGCATACGGAATTAGAAGAATGCAGGAGGCCATGAACCCCAAGGCTTGCAGTATTTGTCTTGCCGATAGGGTTTTTGTGGCCACTTGTTTGAAGTAGGTTGTCAAATGAATTTGTTTCTCTGGCGTGAGGTAGGCCATCTGGGAAGTTGTATTCAAGCTTGCTCCCAGGAATATAATTTGTTGACAGGGCACCAGGTGTGATTTATTTTTTTTTATGGTGTACCCCAGACAAGTTAGAACCCTTTTTACAAAGGCCAGACATTTCAAAAGTATGTCCTGGCTTTCTGCCTGAATTAGACAATCGTCCAGGTATGGGTGTATTTGAATATTTCTTTGCCTGCAAAATGCAATAACTGGAGCTAGGCACTTTGTAAATACCCTGGGTGCAGTAGATAAGCCAAAAGGGCAGTGCCGAGAACTGATAGTTCGTGTAGCCTGCTTTGAAGCATAGGCATCTTCTGCAAGATTCCCTGATTGGGATGTGCAGGTATGCTTCTTTTAAATCTAGTGTTGCCAACCAGGCATCTTTGCCTAGCATAGGAAGTAATTAATGAAAAGTCAGCATCTTGAATTTTGGAATCTCCAAAAAGGTGTTTAGAGTAGACAGGTCCAGGATAGGATGTCATGAATTGTCTTTTCTGGGTACCAGGAAAGGTCTCGAGTAGAAACCTTGTCCCTTTTCCTCTTCTGGTACCAGTTAAATAGCCTCCATGCTTAAGAGAGAAAAGTACTTGTTTTTGGGCCTCTGCCCACTGATTTGGGGGGTAGGTCCAGCCACCCACTTGGTGTTGGCAACGTATGGAAGTGAAATCTGTATCCCTGGGACACTATACTTAAAACCCATTTGTCCTGGGTAATGAGTTCCCAGTTCTATGCATGAAGAGCAATCTTTCCCCACAAAGGGGCAGTCAGTTGATAAGTGCTTGGAAATTTTAAAAGGAAGTCATTGAGACAGTTTACCATAGGGGGAGTCTTATTACTCCCAGATTTGGAAGTGGTGGTCCCCCACTGCTTAGTCCTGTGTGCCCCCTGTGACTGAAACCTGGGGTTTTTGCTGTGTCTGGGTTTGGCTTGAGAAGACCTGGATGGGGCTGGAAAGGACCAATTCTTAGAGGGCCAGTGCCTACTAAATCTAGGAGGCTGAACTTGTAAGAATTCTTTAACAGTTTGCATAGATTTAGCTTCATCTTCCATCTTTTTAAGAACTTCCTCAGCCTTGTTGCCAAACAGGCGGTCCTGATTTAAAGGAGCATCCAACAATTTAGCTTTAACATGATCAGGCAAAGATTGCTTCTTAAGCCATGCATGCCTTCTGAGCAGAGACACAGTAACAGCAGCCCTGCAAGAGGCCTCTAATGAATCAAAACCACATTGCAAAGTATGTTTTCCAACTTGTTCAGCAGAATGCATTAAATCCTGTAATTCTTTATTTTCCACACAGTCAGGAATCAACATCATTTTCTGTTTAAGCAATCCAATAACATGTTGCTGATACTTTAACATATGAAACTGGCAGTTTAACGCCCTAATGGCCAAGGTTGCAGAAGTGTAAACCTTCTTACCCCATCTATCCAGCGCCCTGGAGTCTCTATCAGAAGGGGTAGGATTTTTAGCAGTAGAAGCCTTAATGCCCTTGGGCCCCTGTGAAATAGTCTCTGGATCCGCAATAGGATTTTTAAAAAGGAACTTGTGAGACTCAGGGACCCTGTAGTATCTGTCTGGTTTTCTGGGAGCAGGAGGTAAGGAATCAGGGGCCAAACTAGATTCCAAAAAAGCATCATCAACAATGTCTAGTACAGGAGAAATAGCTAAAGGCCTATGCAGAGGTAGGAGTAAGAAATCCGTAAGCCTCTTTTCTGAATCCGAAAAATGCTGGCTTTCCCAGTGGAAATGCTCCCTTAGAGTATGTAAGGGTTCCCCAAAAGAAAAATCCTCTGGAGGGGAAGCAGAAGGAATGGAGTCCTCTGCATCAGAATCCTCATAAGTAGATAAGGGCAAATCCAGATCATCAGAAGAATCAGAAAAAACAGAATGGTCAGAAGATTCATAAACCACTTCGGTCCTAGGCCTCTTAGAAAGTGTGGGGGGGGGGTTGGCTACCCATGATTAGAGTTATTAGATCTTCAGCCATTCTTATCATTTGTTTTTTAGGCATAGTGGCCTGAGCGTCTGTTTTTTAGGCATGGTTTGAGATTTAGGCCTAAGAGAAGAAGTAGGCCTGAATACACCCTCAGAAGCCAGTGCCTGCACAGCGGCTCTGGACCCATCCGCAGGTTCCATAGTTGAAGCATCTCACGGCATACCGAACTCTGAATGGGTCTCAGTAGAGGCCTGCGAATCAGAAGTAGCGGCTATCGGGCTACGAAAGCGCCTGAGTACCGGCGAACTGGCGACTTGCTTAGGAGAAGCGTCGTTGGCAGTTTTGGACCTCGGTGGCCTGTCTCTGTCTTTATATTTGGTAGATAGATCTTTGGTAGTCAGATGGCTAACCGACATTTCTGGATAATTAAACCGAGAACCGAAATATTTAGACGTGAAAATATACAGAAGATGGATAGTGCTGATTAAAATAAAGCACAAAACCGACAGCAAGGTACGTCATGGTCAGGGCCTAGGCAAGGAATACAGTATGAATGTAAGACTGATGTAATGGTGTCGGCTGCATGTTTTATACCCCTGACGACCTGACGTCATGGAAGAAGGGAAAGCAACCGACGCAAGACCCAAGACTTTGTTAATCAGGCCAATTGAGGGATACCTGCAAGCAGATAACCCAAATGTAATGACTGCAATAGTGAAACACGAAGAACATCAGACAAAATATTAAACACAAAATATAAACAGAACAATAGTGTTTTACTTATATTAACATTTGAAATTGTATCACTTTGAACTTGTGTAAAAACTAAAAATTTTCTTTTACAAAAATAAATTAATTGCTAGACACGCTTGTATATTAAACAACAAAATATAACTGTATTACTGTTTGTAGTACTGGTATTTAGCAGAGATATAGGTCTGAAATAATCTTGGCTAGGCATCTGCTCTGTGGAGTCAGCCGTGGTGGTGGAGCAGTTAGCGTTGTTGCCTCACAGAAAGAGGCTCTCTGGTTCAATTATTGACTGGAGTGCTTTCTGTGTGGAGTCTGCATGTCCTCCCCATGACCGACTAAATGTTAAAAGACACGCAGGTAGGTGCACGAGTGTGTGTGCGCCTTCTCTGAAGGTTGGACGCCGGGCTGGCAACTCGACACAGTAAAAAAAAAAAATCCACTGACAATCATAAGCGGACAGAAGATTCGCTGTGGTGACCCCTAATCAGGAAAAGCCAAAAAAGAGAGCGAGAGAGAGACAGACATCTGCTCTATGGATTTTGGCAATGATATTGTTCTTGTGTGTTGCATGGATGATGACACTTCTTTGGTCAGTCTTCCTTATTTCTGGCTCCCCACTTATAAATATCAGAAGAAAAACATCTGGGCTTGAGGACCTCCTTGTTTCTCCTCTTAATTACTGCTCTTGTCACAACTTCCATCATTGCAGGCTCTAATGTGCCCCAATCACCTTGCATTTTATGGAACCAACTGTTCACTTCTTCCCCCAGTGCAAATTTTTTATGTAGTGATCTCTGAGTGTTTCTCTTAACACTGCAAGATCTTGGTCAAATGGGGCCCTTAGCAGGGCAACGGACCAGCCCCCCCCACCCCCATAGCCATTCCAGTGCCCCACTATTTGGCCATCTCTTCCCAAATGCCATAAAGACTATTCAAGACAGTCAGTGTGCATACTAATTGCTACTACTTTCTTCTGTACCTTTACAATAATACAGAGATGTGGAGCCAATTTAAAGCTTATTTCAAATTTTATAGTACAAACACAGATGGACATTAAGCAATACAAAACTAAGCAGATGCACAATGAAAACTGGTTTAGCATGAGCAACAGTAAACCTCTCCTGAAAATGGACTTAGCATGAACAACAAACCTCTCTTCCCTTGAAGCTCACATTCACTGAAAATGCATCTGGGTGGTGGCAGATTAAGTGTGCCTTGGTCCCTGGGCTGTTTTCAAACCATTCACCCCTGCATACATTTTTACGGCCATGCATTAATGAATGTGTTCTTTGATTCATCTTAAAATTATATATATATATTGTTTAATACAGCAACCTTTGTTGGACCGAATTTTAAATTTGTAGTTTTGAACATTTTTTCTAGTAAGCAGCAGTAAACAAAATGTATTAACAATAATGACAAAAGTACCCATTTCAGAACTTTTCAACCATAAAAATGATACTCAAACTGCTTCATTGTAATCCACCAATATCTGTACTCATTACTCAACAATTATGGTCACAGACATAGTCACTAAATTGACTACACACACATCACATGTCTGACTGCTATAAAAATGGCCACAACACATAGAACAGAGAACAGTGAGCCCACACTAAATCAAGTAATTGAGAAATAACATTTATATGTAATCATAAGAATGGAGAACTTCAAAATGCAGGTCCACGCAAAGTAAAGTTAAAAATGTGATTACTGAGCATTATGATCATTAGATCTTGGCAACCTTGCAGCTTGTAACCTGCAAGATCAGTGTACAAACATCAGACAGAGCTAGAGATTATGCACTGGTTGTACAAGGAGAGGAGGGGGAATGCAAACAACTAGATTAGCTAAAAATTGTTCATTGGAGTCTGGTTTGAATTACAGCAACAGGAACCATTTATATTGCAGAGGAACAGTTTTTTTTTCTTTTTACATGAAGCAGATGCATAATTTGTTTTGTTTACTGGGGCTGAGTACTGATAATGATGATATCTGACTACATACAGACTCGGCCTGCAAATAAGGAGAGATTCATACACTGTTGGGTGCAATGCCCCAAAACCAAGGACAGTTAGACATATTTTTATAAATATTACTCTAGAGTCTACTTCTCTTAAAATTTTAACACAACAACCGGACACTAAAGACTCAACGTGCCATACATGAAGAATGAGACTATTTAGCATTCTTAACTGGTTATAATCCTAATAGACTTACCAGAATATCAAACATTTTATGAGGACAAAAAAAAGTGAAGGACAATGAGAGACATTTAAGATGCACTAGTCATGAACAAGAAGCAGGCGTGTCAGAATGTAATGTAGTAGCTGGAATGCGGGCAGACAGTTTCCATTTGGCCATAAGGCAATTTTTTTTTTTTATTCTTTTTTTTCTTACCTGGAGCCAGAGGTGGTCAAGCAACCGAAGAAAGTACATTTTCTCATCCTGGCTGAAAGTGTGGAACATGGTTGGGTGGTGAGCGGGCCGGACTGACTCTCTGCACTGCAGAACTTCAGTAAAATTAAATTGTATATAAACAGCTCTGCAGCTTGGCTCACTGCTGTGCTGCTGCTATTCCAACCAATCTAAACAGGCGGGTCACGCATGTAGGAAACACAGTCATAGTCTACGACAGGCTGGCAGTCTGCTTCACGAAGCTGATATCATGTACACCCCTGCATGTTGATGACACTGTGGAACACTTGGCGATGCATGACTACTTCAACCAAAACTTCAAATTGTAAATAATAAAAAAAAAAAATACATTAAATTGGGAATTGAAAGGGCTTCCCGGGAATTCATGGCTCCCATTATTTTGCCCTCAAAAGTGGTAAATACCGAGGAATTTGGTACGGTCGAGAGGTATGATGGACTCCACTGTTTCAATACTATGAGAAAGGTAGGAATATTGTTGAGAAATATTACTTTATGAGATGCTACATATTTAACTCCGCTATATACATACACATTTTGAAATATAATCTCTTATTTCCTGTAATACTGAACTGAAGAGATTCGAATTAAAACAGAGAAAGTTTACAAAAAAGTCAAATCTTTATTGAACTTAAGTTATGATGACAGATGTAAAAAAGCTACATCTCTAACATTCATTATAGTCACTTGAAAGGAAGGTTAATTTTGGTCCACAATATACTAAAGATTGACATTCGATTAGTTATTACGAATTCAGATATTAATGATAGCACGAGGACAGAAACATTTGCACTTAAGGTATCAAGTTACAGAACAAGAAAAAGGGGATTATATATTAAAAAAAAAGGCCCAATTCTTTGGAATAAATTTCCATGGTTTACATTCGAGTCTCCTTCACTGAAGACTTATAAGAATCAACTTTGATGAATGGATGGAAGATGAGGATTACAAGTCATCATATAGGGAGTCAGTGTTTCTGATGGCCTTAGGGCCTGAGCACTGTATGTTGAATATATGAACTTTCAAGAACCAAAACAGATGCAACAAAGTACTTGATTACTGAAGTGCTTGCATGACAGTTTATTCAGGGGAAAAAATGTTTTGAGCACAGCAGTCTGCGGAAAGTACAGTTGTGTACACTTACCATAAATGTAGATGTTCGAGTGTACTCACTGTTGCAGTCATTACATTTGGGTAATCTGCTGGCAGGTTGCCCTCAGTCGGCTTGAATAACAAAGTCTTGGGTCCTGCGTCGTTTGTGTCTCCTCTTCCAAGACGTCAGGTCGTCAGGGGTATAAAACATGCAGCCGACGCCATTTTAATCAGTTTTTCTTGCTCCAGATATCAGGTGCCCCCCAAATGGGGAGCAAAAATATATAAACCAACTATAAATATATAAATGCACTTTAGAAACATAAAATTTACCTTCAACTAAAAGCAAATAAACCACAAAGGCTTTTGAGTACAGTGAAGGAAAGAAAATGTATAGAATGGGGGATGGAGGGTGGGTAACCTGGACTGCAACAGTGAATACACTCGAACATCTACATTTATGGTAAGTGTACACAACTATACTATGTTCTTCATGTTTCACTATTGCAGTCATTACATTTGGGTAGAATCCCAAAGCTATAAATGGGAGGATGGAACTAAAGAGCATTAGGAGCAGCTATAAGGCCCTGCAGGACTGCAGTGGCAAAGCCTGCCCTAGATTTTGAGAAGAGAGGTAAACGATAATGCTTTGTGGAACGTATGAACAGAGCTCCAAGTTGCAGCTTCTAGAATGTCTTTGGTTGGCACCCCTCTGAGAAAAGCTGCTGAAGTGGAGGTAGCCCTGGTGGAATGGGATCTGATCCCCTTGGGCAAGGTTTACCATGTTGCAAATAGCAGAAACGAATGCAGTGGCTTATCTTTTTAGAAATAGTCTTGCTTTGATATGGCCTTCCCCTCTGATCCTGCAGCAAATGCTACCAGTAGTTGCTCAGACTTTCTTAGAGATTTTGTCCTGTTTAAGTAAAATTTTTGTTGTCTGTGCACATACAATGAATGCAGAATCCGTTCTCCCTTGTTCTGCGGATTTGGGAAAAAAGTTGGCAGGTGAATGGTCTGGTTAAGAGCCACACTGGATACCACCTTAGGCATAAAGAAAGGGTTGGTCCAGAGGGCCACCCTGTCCTGGCAGAATGTAATGAAAGGCTCCACTGCCATGAGAGCCTGTAGATCCGAAACCCTTCTAGCTGAAGTAACTGCCAAAAGAAAAGCTGTCTTCCAAGACAGAAATTTTATATCTACAGTAGCTGCTGGTTCAAAAGGAGGCAGGGTGAGTATTTCCAGCACAAAATTGAGGTCCCATGCAGGAGTTGGTGCTCTCCTGGGAGGCCTTAACATTTTGGCCCCTCTGAGATACTGTTTTAGCAGTGGATGAGAAAAGAGGGGAGGCTCTGTGTTGTAATGAGCAGAGATGGCAGAGGCATGGATTTTTATAGAAGAAAAAGATAGGCCCTTGTCAAGCATCTCATTTAAAATCTGAGGAATATTGGGCCTTGCTGTGTCTATTCCTTGTGCTTCCAAGCACAAAATCTCTTCCATTTATCAGCATACGATTTTCTAGTACTAGGTCTTCTGGCTTCCAAAATGACATCCATCACAGGTTTACTAAGAGGTGTGGTTTGAATAACTAGTTGATTAGCCATGCTGCAAGATTCAAAGTTTGGAGCAGAGTGTGCAGAATTTGATAGTTCTGCTGAGACAGTAGATGAGGTGTTTGAGGCAAGTACCACGGAGGAAGGTGTGACATATTCCTTAGAAGCAGGTACCAGTGTTGGCGAGGCCAGTCTGGAGCAATTAGAATCATTTTTGGTTTTTCCTGTCTGACGTTTAGTAAGACCTTGGAGAGTAATGGCAGAGGGGGAAAGGCATAGACTGATAGGTTTTTCCAGCTGAAGGATAGAGCATCCACTTTCCATGCTTTTCTATGATAAGTCCTTGTGCAAAATTTGTCCAACTGATAGTTTTGGGGAGAGGCAAATAGATCTATGTCTGGGCTTCCCCATTTCTGTGTTAACATGCTGAAGATTTGTGGATCCATTTTCCATTCGTGCGGGTCCATAAGATTTCTGCTTAGGTCGTCTGCCAGAGTATTTTGCTTTCCTGGCAGGAATTGAACTTGAAGATGTATTTGGTAAGTCAAGGCTGTGTTCCACAAGGCCATGGCTAGTCTCCAAAGGGGGTAGGAATGGGTACCCCCTGCTTGTTTATGTACCACATAACTGTGGTGTTGTCCGTCTTGGATGAAGTAAGTCCTTGAAGGCTGTCAGAGCATTCTGAACAGCTAGCATTTCTTTCTGGTTGACATGCAGATGCATTTGGTTTGGGCTCCATTTGCCCTGAATGCATCTCCCTGCCAGGTGCACCCCCCTCCCCAAGCATAGTCTGATGCGTCGGTAGTTAGGGTTTGGGTGGCAATGGGTAGTGTAAATGACAGTCCCTTGTTTTGGTGACATGTCTTTGCCCACCAAAGAAACTCCTGTTGTAGGCAGGGAATGAGAGGAATCATTGTTTCCAGGCTGTGACAATGTTGACTCCATAAACTTTTTAGGTACCAGTGAAGTTTCCTCATATGCAGTCTTGCATATGGAATTAGTAGAATGCAGGATGCCATGAACCCCAAAACCTGCAGAATTTGTCTTGCAGATAAGTGGTTTTTTATTGCCATTTGATTGAAGTATGCTGCCAATTGTATTTGTTTGTCTGGCGTGAGGTAAGCCATCTGGGCAGTTGTATTCAAGCTTGCACCCAGGAATGTAATTATTTGAGAGGGTATCAGTTGTGATTTCTTTTCGTTTATGGTGTACCCTAGGCATGATAGAAGCCTTTTTACAAACGCCAGATGTTGAAGAAGAGTGTCCTTGTCCTCTGCCTGAATGAGACAATCGTCCAGATAAGGATAAATTTGAATGTTTCTTTGTCTGCAGAATGCAATTAATGGTGCCAGGCACTTTGTAAAGACCCTGGGCACAGCAGATAAGCCAAAGGGCAGTGCAGAGAATTGGTAATGCAAAAAACCTGCTTTGAAGCGGAGGTAGCTTCTGCAAGATTCCCTTATTGGGATATGCAGGTATGCCTCAAGTCTAGAGTTACTAACCAAGCATTCTTGCCTAGCATAGGCAGTAGCTGTTGTAAAGTCAACATTTTGAATTTTGGAATGTCCAGGAACGTGTTCAAAATCGATAAGTACAGTATTGGACGCCATGAATTGTCTTTTCTGGGTACCAGGAACAGTCTCGAAGAAAATCCTTGTCCTTTATCTTTTTCTGGTACCGGTTGAATAGCCCCCATATCCATGAGGGACATGACTTGTTTCTGGGCCTCTGCCCACTGGTTTTGTGGCAGATCCAGCCATCCGTTTGGAATTGGCAAAGTATGGAAATGAAATCTGTACCCCTGGGATACTACGTTTAATACCCACTTGTCCTGGGTTAACTGCCAATTTTGAGCATGAAGTGCTAATTTCCCCCCCAAGGGGGCTGCCAAAAGATAAGTGCTTGGAGATGATAAAGGGAAGTCATTGAGACTGCTTACTGTAGGGTAGTGCTTTGTTACCTCCAGATTTGGAGGTGGAGGCACCCCATTGCTTTGACCTGTAAGATCCCTGTGATTGATATCTGGAGCCTTTTGAGCGCCTGGGCTTGCCCTGATTGGCTCTGCTGGACACAGGAAAGGAACAATTTTTAGTAGACCAGTGCCTAATGAACCTGGGTGGCTGCACTTGCAAGAAATCCTTTACAGTTTGCATAGATTTAGCTTTGTCTTGCATTTTCTTTAATACCTCTTCTGCCTTATTACCACAAAAGTACAGTTTTGTACCTACCATAAATGTAGATGTTCGAGTGTTCACCCTGCTGCAGTCATCACACTTGGGGTTATCCTGTCGTCAGGCGGTCCCCGCAGTCGGCCGGATTTCCAAAGTCTTGGTCCGATGTCGGTTGCTGTCACCTCATCCTTGACGTCAGTGCGCCAGGGGTACATATATTGCAACCGACGCCATTTTCTTCAGTTTTTCTTGCCCCAGATGTCAGGTGCCCCCCAAAGAGGTGAGCCAAATTAGTACCAAAAGGTGAGAACACTGTACAAATACAAAAACCCTTCAGCTATAAGCAAATACATCAGTAAGGCATAGCAAAAATTTAGCCAGTAGATCAGAGGGGTTGGAGGGAGGGTAACCTGGACTGCTGCAGGGTGAACACTCGAACATCTACATTTATGGTAGGTACAAAACTGTACTATGTTCATCGTGTTACCCTGCTGCAGTCATCACACTTGGGTTGAGTCCCAAAGCTAAGGTAGGGAGGAGGCATTATAAAGGGTTAGAGGAGGCAATGAGGCCCTGCAGGACTGCAGTGGCGAAGCCCGCCCTGGACTTAGAATAAAGAGGTAAGTGATAGTGTTTGGTGAAGGTGTGTACAGAACTCCAAGTTGCAGCTTCTAAAATTTCCTTGGTAGGAACCCCCCTGAGAAAGGCTGTAGAGGTAGCTGTAGCCCTGGTAGAATGGGATCTAATGGTAGGAGGAACTTGTTTCCCATGATGGGTATAGCAGAATCGTATGCAATGGCCTATCCATTTTGAAATGCTATGCTTGGATATGGGCCTCCCTTGAGAAGCTGTAGCATAGGAAACAAAGAGCTAGTCAGTTTTTCTGAAAGCCTTAGTTTTATCCAAGTAATATCGAAGCTGCCTGTGAATGTCCAAGAAATGCAAGAGTCTCTCACCTTTGTTCTGTGGATTGGGGAAGAAAGTGGGTAGATGGATGGTTTGATTTAAAGCTACACTGGAAACCACTTTTGGCATGAAGGAAGGATTAGTTCGTAGAGAAACTCTGTCTTGATGAAAAATGAGGAAAGGTTCCACTGCCATAAGAGCCTGTAATTCTGAAACTCTCCTAGCAGAAGTTATTGCCAGTAGTAGGGCAGTCTTCCATGATAGGAACTGAAGGTCTGCAAAAAAAAAGCTGGTTCAAAGGGAGGTAGTGTTAGTTTTTCCAGAACAAAGTTGAGGTCCCATGTTGGTGTAGGAGCTCTTCTAGGTGGTCTAATGTTTTTTGCCCCTCTGAGGAACTGCCTTAGGAGTGGGTTTGAAAATAAAGGTGGATTTGTGTCGGAGTGAGCTGAAATAGCTGAAGCATGGATTTTAATTGAGGAGAAGGAAAGTCCTTTATGTAACATCTCAGCTAAATACTGCAGAATGTGAGGCATATGAGGCTGAGTTGTGTCTTGGCCCTTAGCTTGGTTCCAAGCAGAAAACCTTTTCCATTTGTCCGAGTAAGCCTTCCTGGTGCTTGGCCTCCTGGCTTCTAGCATAACATCCAGCACTGCTTGTGAAAGAGGAGCTGGTTGGCTGCTTAATTTATTAGCCATGCAGCCAGGTTTAAGGTTTTGATCTGGCTGTGTAGAATCTGCTTGTCCTGCTGCGTGAGAAAATGAGGTATTTGAGGCAATATCCATGGTGGACTGTGAGCCATATTCTTCAATAGCGGGTACCAGTGCTGGCGTGGCCAGTCTGGGGCTATGAGAATAATTCGAGGTTTCTCCTTTTTGGCCTTCAAAAGAACCTTTGTGAGAAGAGGTAATGGAGGAAAGGCATATGCTGTCAGGTTTTTCCAACTGAAGGAGAGAGCGTCCACTTTCCAAGCTTGATGGTGGAATGTCCTTGTACAAAATATTTTCAGCTGGTAGTTTTGAGGACTGGCAAACAGGTCTATATTTGGTAGGCCCCATCTTTGAGTCATCATTGCAAATATTTGTGGGTCTAGCTTCCACTCGTGGGGATCCTTGATATTTCTGCTTAGGTCGTCTGCCAATGTGTTTTTCTGTCCTGGCAGGAAGTGAGCTTGTAAATGGACTTGGTAGGCGAGAGCTGTGTTCCATAAGATTATTGCCTGCCTGCAAAGAGGGTAGGAATGTGTGCCCCCTTGTTTGTTTATGTACCACATTACTGTGGTGTTGTCCGTCTTTATTGCCAATTGTCCAGGTTGTAGTAGATCCTTGAAGGCTGTCAGAGCTTTCTGTACAGCTAGCATCTCTTTTTGGTTTATGTGCAGTTTTCTTTGTTCTGCAGTCCATAAGCCTTGAATGCATTGCCCTGCCATGTGTGCCCCCCAGGCATAGTTTGAAGCATCTGTTGTGATAGTTTGCCTGGGTGGGGGGCAAGGTGAAAGGCTGACCCTTGTTGAGGTGACATGCCTGTGCCCACCATAGAATTTCCTGTTGAAGGCAGGGAATGAGAGATATCACTGTGTCCAAGCTGTGGCTGTGTTGAGACCGTATGCTTTTCAGGTACCATTGTAGTTTCCTCATATGCATTTTTGCAAATGGTATTATCAGAATGCAAGATGCCATGAAGCCCAAAGCCTGCAGAATTTTTCTTGCAGTTAATTGGGTCTTTGTTGCCATTGTCTTGAAATATTGAGTCAGTTGTAATTGCTTGTCTGGTGTAAGATAAGCCTTCTGGGCCGTTGTGTCCAAGCTGGCACCCAGGAATGTCATTTTTTGTGAGGGTACTAGTTTTGACTTCTTTTCATTTACCGTGTACCCCAGACAATTTAGTAGATGCTTCACAAAAGCCAGATGTTGTAAAAGAATGTCTTTTCTTTCTGCTTGGATGAGGCAGTCGTCCAGGTATGGATATATCTGAATTCCTCTTTGTCTGCAATATGCAATTACTGGTGCCAGGCATTTTGTGAATACTCTGGGCGCAGTAGATAAGCCAAAGGGCAGTGCAGAGAATTGATAATGAGTCGAACCTGCAATGAAACAGAGGTATCTTCTGCAACTTTGTCTGATAGGGACATGCAGGTATGCCTCCTTGAGGTCCAACGTTACCAGCCATGCTTCCTTGCCCAACATGGGAAGTAGCTGCTGTAGTGTTAGCATCTTGAATTTGGGAACTTTTAAATAAGTGTTGAGAATTGAAAGGTCCAGAATTGGTCTCCAAGCATTTTCTTTTCTGGGTACTAGGAAGAGTCTTGAGTAAAATCCTTGGCCTTGCTCTTGAGTTGGCACCCTTTGAATGACTCTCATGGCCATGAGAGCTGTAATTTGTTTTTGAGCCTCTGCCCTTTGATTTTGTGGCAGGTTTGGCATTCCTCTTTTTATTGGCAAGGTGTGAAAGTGGAATCTGTATCCTCGTAAAATTATGTCTAGGACCCATTTGTCCTTTGTGACCATATGCCAGTTGTCTGCAAATAGTGCTAGTTTTCCCCCCAGGGGGGCTGACAAAAGAGCTTTGTTTGGCCAGCTGAGGTGCAAGTCATTGAGTTTGCCTTCTGGTGGATTGAGACCTGTCTTCTCCTCCCTTCTGGGTTGGAGTGCCCCATTGGCGAGGTTTATACTGAACTTGTGATTGTCCTCTGCCCCTTGGGCGCCTGTATTTACCCCTCTGAGGCCTGTCAGTGGCTGGAAAGGACCAATTTTTTGTTGGCCAGTTTCTGCTGAAGCAAGGGGGTTGTACCTGTAGGAAATCTTTGACTGTCTGCATAGATTTTGCCTTACCTTCCATTTTCTTTAAAACAACTTCTGCTTTAACACCAAAAAGAACATCCTGCTGTAAGGGAGCATCTAGTAGTTTTGCTTTAACATGATCAGGCAGACTTTGTTCCTTTAACCAGGCATGTCTACGTATAACTGAACCAGTGACAGCTGCTCTGCAGGAGGCCTCTAAAGAACCAAACCCACATTGTAAGGTGTGTTGCCCACCTGCTCGGTGGCGTGCAACAAATCCTGTACTTCTTTCAATTCAGATTGTTGAGGGAGGGAGGTTATCTTTTGCTTTAACTGAGAGATCAGAAATTGCTGATACTTAAGCATATGAAATTGACAGTTTAGAGCTCTCATAGCTAAAGTGAATGAGGTGTAAACCTTTTTCCCCCATCTGTCTAGTGCTCTTGAATCCCTTTCAGAAGGTACTGTATTTTTAGCCATGGAAGCCTTAGCCCCCTTGGGACCCTGAGAGATAGTATCTGGGTCAGCTACCTCTGAGCCTTTTCTTGGAATCAGAGTAATCCTGACCTTCCCAGTGAAAATGTTCCCTCATAGTGTGTAAAGTTTCCCCAAAAGAGTAATCTTCTGGAGGGGAAGCTGAGGGAATAGAGTCCTCAGCATCAGAATCTTCATAAGGAGAGAAGGAATGGTCTTGGTCCTCAGAGGAATCCGAAGAAATAGACAGTTGTTCAGAGGAAACAGATTCTTCCTCTTGTCTAGGCCTTTTGTCAGGAGGAGGCTGAGAACCCCTGATAAGAGAAATCAAATCTTCAGCCATCTTGAGCATCTGTTTCTTAGGCATAGGGCCTTGAACAGGAGACTGAAGTGAAGCCTTTTTAGATTTGGAAGGAGTCTTTGATTTGGAAAACGTTTTGACTGTAAGAGTCGTCGGTCTGAAAACGCCTTCAGAAGGCGATGGCGTTTCCGAAGTACCGACGTCCTTGGAAGGTAAATCGTCGGTACGGCCTGAAGTAAAAGGCTGCGTCAGCCTAGTACATTCCATCAAAATATCCGTAGCGGTCTCTGGTTCCAGAACTGCGGTAGTCAGAGGCTGCATCGGAGCCTCACTGTTAACCGGAGAACCGGAGACCGGATCAACCGAGGCCTCGGAATTGGGCTTAGGCCTGGGCTGTCGATCCTTATCCCTGCGCTTTTTGTGCACGCCGGTAGTCGATAGCTCCGACGGCATGTTATAATTAAATTTTCTGCCAAAAAAGTGTTGTGCGAAATCAAATCGTCTTTTAATAGTACATTTATTAAATCTAGCACAAAAACGACAAGTGACGTCGTGATCAGGGCCTAGGCAAGGTATGCAATAAGAATGAAAATCCTTATGAGGTATTTGCTTCCCACAAGAAATACAATTGTTAACATTTTCTGACATCGGTCTGAGGCAAGAAAAGTTTCCCCAACGGGGTACTTAGCTTTATAGAAGACTTCGGTCTGAAATCTGAATTCGAAAATCTCAGGAGTTGGCCGACCGGCACTTGCGAACTGCTTCTGCTTCGGGCACCGCACGGCAAGAAAGACTGGAGAAAATGGTGTTGGTTGCAATATATGTACCCCTGGCGCACTGACGTCAGGGATGAGGCGACAGCAACCGACGTCGGACCAAGACTTTGGAAATCCGGCCGACTGCGGGACCGCCTGACGACAGGATAACCCCAAGTGTGATGACTGCAGCAGGGTAACACGATGAACATCAGAGTATCATGTTGCAAAGGGGCATCCAACAATTTAGCTTTAACATGATCAGGCAGATTTTGTTCCTTGAGCCAGGCATGCCTCCTTATCACAGATCCAGAAATCAACATAATTTTCTGTTTCAGTAATTCCATAACATGCTGTTGATATTTAAGCATATGAAATTTGCAGTTTAAAGCTCGGATAGCCAGGGTGGCAGACATATAAACTTTTTTACCCCATCTATCCAGCGTCCTGGAATCTCTATCTGAAGGGTAGGATTTTTGGCTGTAGAAGCCTTTACACCCTTGGGACCCTGAGAAATAGTCTTAGGATCAGCAGCAGGATTTTTGAAAAGAAATTTGTGGTGGGAGTCAGGAACCCTGTAATATCTGTCTGGCTTCCTAGGAGCCGGAGGCAGGGAATCAGGAGCCATGCTGGATTCCGAGAACACATCATCAACAATGTCTAAAACAGGAGGTATTGCCAAAGGCCTATGATGAGGAAGAAGAAGGAAATCCCTAAGCCTCTTTTTTGATTCAGAGAAGTCCTGACTCTCCCAGTGAAAATGTTCCCTTAAGGCATGCAAAGTCTATCCAAAAGAGTAATCCTCAGGAGGTGATGCAGATGGGATGGATTCCTCTGCATCAGAATCCTCATAAGGTGGGATAGAAAATTCCTGATCAGAAGAGGAATCAGAAGAAATGGAAACCTGATCTGAAGATTCATAATCAGTGCCTTGCCTAGGCCTCTTAACGGGGGGGGGGTTGGGAACCCCTTATCAAGGTAATTCCTGATCAGAAGAGGAATCAGAAGAAATGGAAACCCCTTATCAAGGTAATTAAATCATCAGCCATTTTGATCATTTGTTTTTTAGGCATAGGGGCCTGAGCACATGGCTCATGCGTCGGTTTTTTAGACATAGAAGTTGGTTTTGATCTTGTTTTTGTTGATGGCGTCGGTTTAATATAAAAAATGTTGAGGCCTGAAAACACCCTCAGAAGCCGGTGCCTGCTCAGCGGCACCGGACCCATCCAAGGGGGAGACATCCACGGGTTCAATACGTTGCGAATCTCACGGCATACCGGACTTTGAATGGGTCTCGGTAGAGGCCTGCGACTCAAAAGTAGCGGGTATCAGGGGCTGCGAAAGCGCCTCACTAAGTACCAGCGACTGGCTTAGGAGAAGCTTCGTTGTCGGTTTTGGACCTCGACGGTCTGTCTGTCTTTTTCCTTGCCTTTTTTGTGAACTCTGGTAGTCGGATTGCTAACAGAAGACATTTCAGGGTAGTTAAATCTTGAGTCAAAATATTTAGAAGCATAAATATACCGATGTTTAATAGTGCGTTGGTTACATTTAGCACAAAACCGACAGCAAGGCACGTTGTGATCAGGGCCTAGGCAAGGAATACAGTACAAATGAAAATCCTTATGAGGTATTTGCTTCCCACGAGTAATGCAATTAACTTTTACTGACATCGGTAAGGAGCAAAAAAAAGTTTCCCCAAAGGGCTACTTAGCTTTAGTTTGGAGACTTCGGTTCTGAAACTCAAAAATGAAAATTTCAGGAGTCGGCCGACCGGCACTTGCGAACTGCTTCTGCTTCAGGCACCACGCGGCAAGAAAGACTGATTAAAATGGCATCCTCTGCATGTTTTATACCCCTGACGACCTGACGTCATGGAAGAGGAGACGGCAACTGATGCAGGACCCAAGACTTTGTTATTCAGGCCAACTGAGGGCAACCTGCCAACAGATTACCCAAATGTAATGACTGCAACAGTGAAACATGAAGAACATTTGCATACTACCCCATGGTTGTGCAAAAGTGGTACTAATACATTTAACTGGGGAGGTGCACACTCCTTGTAAAATGTTATGTCTGCATGACTGACGTGAATGACTGTTCAATTAAAGGGGTTTGTCAAGCTATTTGTGTTATTCACTGTGCTTTATCAATGACAAAATGACATTCACTTGTTCGTCAGATCAAACAAACGGTATCACATCACACATACATATAAATACACATACATGCTTGTGTATGTGTGCTTGTGTTTTTATAACAGTATATGGCCAAAAGAAAAATTAACTAAAGCCGTGAGTATAGTACATCATAAAAAAGACTTACAGGGCATGTTATGATGTAGCTGAAAGGCACTGCAATTTGTGGCCAAACTACACTGTAGTGAATAACCAAATTATCTCTTACACAGGCAGATACACCCACTGGTGAATGAACAAGCTTGACAAGATGAAAAAGTCCATCTTTCATTCTATTTAATTTCTACAGGCACATTTCTGTTAAAAGTGAATGAAGGACCACGTGTCAAAGAATGCTACACCACAGGAGAAAGTAGTTAGAAACTTGAAACCCAGATGTACTGAAGAAAATAAGCGAAACTTAAGACAAATATAGAAAAATAAATGTTCCTCCAGGAAAATGGCAAGGAGAAAACACAATTGCAAAAGAAGTTCTACTGACTGAAAATATTTGCTCCCAGAAAAGAAATAATGAAAAAAGTGAGGCAATGTTGTTACTTACAGTCAGTTTACTTTCATCCATAAATGTCAATGAGTAATACCAGGCAGCACTGAAGCAGTATTAAATGCAATATCCAAGCTTCCTAATGAATGGGCAAGCCAACATTAACTGACTTTAAAAAAATGTGTTTCTAGTTATGCAGTGGGTGCAGGTGCTAAAATAAATGTGCATCTACAAGTAAAGGAAACCATAGTGAAAGATGCATGACATGTAAAAAGAATGCCATCAAACATAACCATAACAACTGCCTTTAAACATTTTCCTACATCAGTAGTAATTTCCAAGAGGAAATGAAGTGCATAAAAAAGCAGCCTAGAAGAGAATTTTAAAAGCAGTCTGCTGAATGTTTAGTAACACCAGAGTGGCTTGCTGCTATCGTATGAAGATTTACAATAATATATTATACATTATTTCAGTAAAACATCCTTACTCGAGTTGTTCAGGATAAGACACCTTTTTTGACAGATGAAGGTGAACTTGTTAAAAACACATTGATAATGAGGCAAAGATGTACGCATATAGGTTCATAGGTAGGTACTAGGCTATCGGCCCTGGGGCCTATACAAGCCCAGCCAAAAAGGTGCCCTGGTTTTTGCCACCCAAGAAAATTATTTTCCTGTGCCACTGTCGAGCAGAGCCACAGAGGTGATCCCCAGGGTGAATTTCCTATTTCCCATCCAATCATCAAGATTTTTCTTGAAGAGTGCTAGTGAGGAGCTTTGTTTGATATAGACAGGTAGTTTATTCCAGATTATGGGAAGCCAATTTTCAAAGGATGTATGTATAACCCTGGGCAGGTGAAAACTCCATTTGAAAGCAGGTAGATAAACAGGAATAATAGTTGAGAAAAGGAAAGGATGTACGTTTTCTTGAGTACAAGTTTGAACAAACTCTGGAAAAGACATACAAGCGAGGCAGGTCCTCAAATATGATGCAACCTATTTCTTTATGGCACAATTGTTTTCTGAAAGTAACCTGAACATTGTGTTAAATTTCTTCCAGCACTGTTAACAAATTTAGCACTACTTCCCAGACCTATGCCCTTCTTCAAATTTTATGAATGAAAAACACATCACAGTCAGACAATGAACCAATGCTAATAGTGATTAGTTACATAAAAATCTGTCCACCCACCCACAAACCTTTCTCTTGTGACAAGGGTCACAACTGAAAAAAGTTCCAAGGAACATCTTACACCATCTGTGGACCTACAAAGCTGATACAAGTATTTTTTTTTGCACTTGCTCTATGTATCTCAGTGCTATTTAACAGTTCTGTGTTGCATTTACTTATCTAGTTGAATTTATCACTGTTTTTTCAGCCTGTACTTGTTAAAGAAACGCTGTTACTTTATTCCTCTTAGGTCATTTTAACAGCATTCTGATATTTCCTAAGCTCCTCTGATAATAAAAAAGCTGGAGTTTGCCAAAATATTTCTAAGTTTTGCAAAGTTTTCTGTGTTTGTAAAACTTTGTGAACTTATTTCTAAGGACTCCTGATACTGCAGGAGTTCAAACTTTTGTTGTAATGCATTTGTTACGACACTAACTCAAAACTACTTCATTTTAAATTAAGAGGGTTTTATTCTATACTCTGGTGGAAGCAGGGGACTGACTCAACCCATCTGAGTTGGGAACTGACAGTGGAAGGCTTTCTGTGTGTTTATCTGATTGGTCTGAGGACTTAACTGTGCAAGTCTTTCATCCTTCTGGTATAAAAGCCCTGCATCTGCGTGATGTGCAAATGCCGTTACAAGTGTCTTGTATATAAGCAAACCTCTTGAGTTTAAAATCCTCTACAGGAAATGCTCTACGTTGTTTCCCACTGTTCACGGCTGCTCAAAGAGCTGCCAAGTTGCGCAGAGGGCAGCACCACTGCAGGTCATCTTACAGTACACCATTAAACACTCTCACTTGGACCTTTAAGTAACTCTCCCTCATCTACTAAGGATATGGCATAATGGATAGGTGCTTCCCTGTCATTCTCAGTTTCTGGCCTGGTTAATATAGGCATCCTGAGGCAGTGTAGTAATTGCCTCATGGTCACCGATTACAATCTAATTTTAGAACATACAAAACACAGCGCATGAGAGATGTCGATACACAATGTCATTGGAGGCAAAGCTCTCACATACACACAGAAAAAAATGCAAACCAGGCTGTCAGCTTTACACCCAAAACATTCACTACCAACAGTAAGGAACAAACACAGAGATCCACATAAGCAGAGGTACTTATCTCTCTAACCCTCCAAGACCTCCTAAAAACATCTTTCAGTGGCCCTGCGCACACACAAAAAAGACAGCACCTAGCACAACACATTAAGGCAACACATCACACAGCCAAACATTCTAGTTATTAGAGATCCATTGTAAGACATACTGATGTCCAGGCTAAACAAGAAGAAGATCAGAGTGCGCTGTATGTCTAGAGCAAGTTCATGCATGTTCTTAGGTCTTTAAACTGCAAGTACCAGTATGACATGGTCATAGTCCTTGTGGGTGTAAACAACCTAAGATGTACCTCATCGGATTACATGGAGAGAGACATGATGGTGCTCTCTGCATGTGTGCCCCAGGCGGTTGTGAATCTAGCCTCGAGTAGCATCCTACCTTCACCAATGATGATGCCACAGTATCAGTAAAAAAATTACTGACTTCAACAATTGGCTCAATTTCTTGTGCGACAACAAGCAGATCCAATATCTCCATGGCTGGGGAGACATGATCAACAAACCATGAAATGCTTTGCTAGAGATGGTTTGCACTTGTCACCACTTGGCTTCTGGATACTGGCAAAAACTATTTATCACCATAGTTCCTTTTTTTAGACAGTGCCAAGTTGTTAAACCCTTCAACATAACAAAAATCACTCGCCTACCTAAAGGTACTGCTGCTCAATACTAGGTTTAAATAAAAAAACTGCACTCCCAGAAATGCAGACATACCTGACTCAGAACCATAGATAGTACCCCAGCTATCAAAAGCTACAATGTCCTTTATACATTTTGATCCCCCTCAGCCCGGGATTGTGTTTATAAAGGACAAGTACACTGCTACACTGGTCCAATAACATGACTCGCTTGAGCTGCTCCATGCCCAACTAACCATAGGTGTGACCCCCTATCACATCCTTATTAGCCACAGATCCCCTACCATGAGTCTGGAAAATCTAAATCTACTGGAATCTCAACATTCAGCCTAACACCATACTTAAGGATGATTTCAACTACCCCTCCATCAACTGGGAGATGTATATGATCCATAATTCATTTGCTCAGAGGTTTTAGGACTTCATCAATGCAAACAACCTGGAGCAACTAGTTAACTTGCTAACTACAGGCACAAATATCCTAGACCTAGTACTCATGAACAAGGGGTAGGTGGGGGGTGCTGATCCCTCCCATGTATTAACTCCTCCATGGTAAGATCTGACCACAAAATTATCTCCTTTAGTATTAAACTAACCTAGAACCCCCATCAAACTCCAAACCTGTTAAGAACTTTGCTAAAGTCAATCACTTCAAACTAAGTTACAGCTTATTAGACTTCCAAGCCCCTCTGAACCTGGATGGCACTGAGGCCTACTCCGAGCAGCACACAAAAGCACTGTACAACCACATTCATAGTTGCATAGAGAAGGAAGTAACTGTCCAAGTCAAACTTATAACTACTGGTAAAAATAAACTGCCCCGGTGGACCCCTAGCATAAACAGGCTATTCAACAAAAGGCAAAAAAATCCTCTCCAAAACCAAGAAGGAACAGACAAAACAGTGCAAAAAGACACTTACCAGTCTAAACAAATTACACAACTGGTCAAATCTGCCAAAGCAAACTATGAGGCAAAGACAGCTTCCCAGGTGAAAGAAAACTATAAGGCTTTTTTTTTTTTTAAATATGTTTGTAACCTCAGGAGAAATGCTCAACAATGTGCTGAGTTAATCATGAACAGCAACATTTACACCCAGCCTAAAACTATAACAAGCCTGCTGGATGACAAGTTCAGTTTAAACTTCTCCTCCCAGTCACCTCCTACCACACCCAAGGAAATACCTGAAGCCATCCCCCTACCAGTCATTACGAGGGAAAAGGTTCTTACTGCTCTCACTAAAATCAAGAAAAACACAGCCTCCATGGGTCCCAACAACATTACAAGATTCTTATTAATTAGCTTAAAACAGAATCTATCAGGGCCACTAGAAACCCTTTTTAACCGTACCCTTTGGACAGGCTTTGTTCCAGAGGAATGGAGGACTGCAAAAGTTGACCATCTGCACAAGAGGGGGCCCCCCCCATCAACTAACCCAGGTAACTTCAGACCCATAAGCTTGACCAGTCTTACCTGCAAAGCCATGGAGAAAAATACCATGGACCTGATCAGTAACAACACAGGAAACCTCCAAACACTTGCCTGCTCAATCTGATGGACTTCTTCGAAAAAGTCACCAGGGCTATGTGTGAGGATAAAATGGTGCATCCCGCTTATCTAGAACTGGCCAAAGCCTTCTACTCAATCCCCCACTTAGGGATCATAGATAAACCTACTGAGTTAGGCAGAAACCCCTACACTGTCAGAAGGATAGCAAACTAGCTCACTGACAGTTCACATGTTGTTCGTATAGGGGAATCCACTTCTGATGAGAAACCTGTTACTAGTGGTGTCTCACAGGGCTCAGTGCTGGGACCCCTCCTGTTTAGTATATACTTCTCTGAAGTGAAGGCCAATCCTGGGAGCCTCTGGCTCACCAAGTTCGCTGATGACTGTAAGCTGGGAGCAATTACTGAATCCCCAAACGATGCTGACATCCTACAAACAGGTATAAAAAGTGACAAAAGACTGGTGCCCAAAACCATGATCTGAAACTAAATGCTAAGAAATGCATAATCATAGCCATCAGTAAATCAGATATCCCTGCAAATTACAATATTGCTAGTACACCCCTCAAAGCAGATCCAGTGGTGAGAGACCTAGGAATACAGATAGTAATCTAAACTTTGACCACCAAGTAGCTACAGTAGTGAGGAAATCCTTCTACGTGGCTCAACTTATAAATAAAGGCATGGCATCAAGATCAAAGAAGTCAACAGTGTCACTGTGCTCAAACCTTATCAGACCCATAATAGAGTATAATGCTCCCTTCTGCATATACTTAAACCAGGCACTTACACCAAAGCAGCCGCCCCTGAGGTTTCTCACTAAAAAAATACAAAGTATAAGACAGATGACTTATGCAGACTGACTAAAGGCCCTATCTCTTTACTCCGTCTCATATTGTTTATTGAGAACTAACTTGTGACTGACTTATAAAGCATTCCCTGATCCAGCCCTGATGAAAATGTTACATATTTGCAAGAAAAACTTTAAGAGGGTTACGTGACTCTTAACAGGACTTCCTGGAGAGATGATTCGTATCCCAAAGGCTATCTTGTCTATGGAATAAGTTTACCATCTTCATAAAACGAAGCCTGTCCCTCACTTTCTTCAAAAAGAATTTGGACAAATGAATGGGGAACTGTAAATTCACTCCCAGGGTACTGACCCTGTCCCTTATGGACAGAGGCAGTTTGTAAAATGACTCAGGGCTCCACTACCCTGATACCACTCCATCCCATACATGGGGAATTAAGATAAAATAAACAATAAACGTGTGTGTGTGTGTGTGTGTGTGTGTGTGTGTGTGTGTGTGTGTGTGTATGAGTGAGTGTTTGCATAAGTGTACTTACATGAATTAATGAGAAAGAGACGGTGATAACTGCAACAGGCTGTCTGTTACCATCTAATGTTTAAAAAAAGAAGTTATGTACTCACCATAACGTTCTATCTGAGTTGTTGCTTTTCATTTGTCTTCAACCTGTGGGACATGGATCTGGGACGGATCTTACTCAGCCACATTCTCCAGCATCAGATCTAAGCTCCAAGCTACTCCCCCTACCCATAATGCCCCTGTCTCCCTCCTCAAATCAAGTTTGCTGCCAACCATAGCATCCCAACCTGACACACTGCCTTATCCCTTGGCAAACATACCCAGAAAGCACCACAGGGAAGACCAAGTTATGACAAAGTAAAAGCCATGTCTTTTCTTGCCAGTCAACCACACAGCCCACATAAGGCAGGGGGAAGGCGGGAGAGGCAGTTGAAGACGAAAAACAACAACTCAGATGGAACATTATGGTGAGTACATAACTTTTTTATCTGAAGTGGTTTTCATTTGCTCTTCAACCTGTGGGACAGACAGCTACAAAATACCTGGCAGGCCCTCATGGAAGGATATTCTGGAGCATGGCGGAGCCAAATGATTGTCCTGCTTCTGGACAGAAGATCCAACTTATAATAAGAGATGAAAGTAAGCGAAGTCCAAGTAGCCGCAGAGCAAATGTCATACAAAGAAACTCTACACCAAAAGGCAGCTGAAGTAGCCATAGACCTAGTAGAATGCGCCTTGACTTGACCTGGCGGAGATAAACTTTTGGCCGAATACACCAGAAGTATGCACTGAGAGATCCAGCGAGCAATGGTGACCTTCGACACAGGTTTCCCTAAAAAGGGCTTAGAGTAGGAAACAAAACGTTGATCAGACTTACGAAAGGACTTTAGTCTGTGCAAGTAAAAACAAAATTGCCTATGAACATCCAGCAGGTGCAATTTATACTCTCCCTTAATCTGAATACTTGGAAAGAAAACAGAGAGATCGATAACCTGATTAATGTTCGATTCGGAAGCCACCTTTGGAAGGAAAGAAGGATTAGTGTACGTAAGGACACCCTGTCTTTATGGAAGATCATATAAGGAGGCTTAACCGATAAGGCTTGAAGCTCTGACGCACTTTTGGCTGAAGTAATGGCAATCAGGAAAGGGCATCTTCTAAGACAAAAACTGCAAGCCCACCAAAGCTGCGGGTTCAAAGGGGGAAGACGCTAAGGCTTGGAGGACCAAAGTGAAGGTCGCATGGCAGCATTGGGTTCTTGATTGGGGGCCCAAGAAAAAAGGTGCCTTTCAAAAAGGCTTTACAAAGATTAGACGAAGCCAGAGAAGCCAAATTATCTCCTATGTGGAAAATAGATATAGCTGCCAGCTGAACTTTAGCCATAGCAAATCTAGCATCCTGCTGAAAAATACCTGCCAGAAACTCTAAAATGGGAGGAACCAGGGCAGTAAATGGGTCCAAGTCACGTTGAGATGCCTACATGGAAAAGCACTTCCACTTACTAGAATAAAAATAAACCTTCCTAGTAGAAGATTTATGAGCTGCTGCCAATATCTTCTTAACCGGAGAAGACAACCTGAGAGTCCTAACGAGCATGGGAACTGGAGCAGCCAAGCGGTACGCTTCAGACTGGCCAGATCTAGGTGTGGAATCCCTAAGGGATGTGAAATTAGATCCGGAACTGGATCCAATGTCCAGGGAGGACAAACCATCTGAGACCACAGAGAAGGGAACCACACTTGGCGAGGCAAGAATGGGGTAATGAAGATGACTGAGCTCTCCAGCCGTCGAGCTTTCTGGAGGAATTTCAAAATCAGGGGGAGAAGAATAAGCAAACAGAAGACCGGAGGCCCAAGCATGAACTAGAGCATCTCTGGGGACTTCCCCTGGTGGGGATTCAGAGCAAAAAACTCGCTGCACTTCATGTTGGAAGGAGAGGTGAAGAGACTGCAGCAAAGCTGATCCCGCTTTAGAAAGATCTGTTTCGCTACTGAAGGATTCTGAGACCACTCGTAAGGCATAAGGATAGACCTGCTGAGCCTGTCCGCTAGAATGTTGGACCTCCCTGGAAAGTGCACTGCCACCAGAAAATGGCTGGTGGAGATCGCCAACTCCCACATTCTCGTGGCTTTGCGACAAAGGGAATAAGACCTGGTTCCCCCCTGCTTGTTGATGTACCAGACTACAGACATGTTCTCTGTCTGGATGGCAATCATCCCTAGGGAAAGAAGGGCATGAAGAGCTTGCAACACCAGGAGCACTGCCCTCATCTCCAGGACACTGATATGCAATTGGGTCTCCAGGGAAGACCACGTGCCTTGCACTGTGCTTCCCAAGCAATGACCCCCCCCACCCGAGTAGGGAGGCGTCCGTGGTCATCATGGTCGACAGGGCGGGGAGAATAAACAGGGAGCCCCGATGAAGGTCCAGGGATTGAATCCACCAGAGAAGAAAATCCATGCATGCTTGAGATAAACGAACAGGATGGGACAACAGCAGAACTAGTAATGACCACTGGACCGCAAGAGTCCACTGGAGCACCCTCATGTGAAACCGTGACGTGGGCATGAGGGTGATCACAGCCGCCATGGAACCCAATGCCTGTATGACAGATTCCGTGGGGTTGAGCTTGAAGGATGCACAAGACATGAAGTTTGAGGGAATGCAGTCTGTCTGGAGTTAGAAAAACTTTGGTCTGAATGGTGTCCAACAGAGTTTCAATACTGAACCGAGTACAACCAGGACTTGAGATTTCTGGTGATGCCCAACTGCTGGGTGGTCTGGAGAAGGCAATACCTGGCTTAGCAGAGTCGATGCCTGGAGAGATGGAAAGGAGCCAATCGTCCAGGTAGGGAAAGACCTGGAAGCCCTGCAGCCGCAGCTGAACTGCTACCACTGCCATTCATTTGAACACCCTGGGGGCTGTGGTGAGACCAAAGGGTGGCGCTCTGAACTGGTAATGATTGACCCCCAGTTGGAAGCGGAGGAACCTCTGACGACATTTGTCCATTTTGATGTGATAGTACTCGTCCTGGAGGTCCACGGAGCACATCCAGTTGTTCTCCTGCAGGAAGGGTAGGATAGACTGGAATGTGACCATCCGGAATATCGTCTTGGCAACTGCCAGGTTTAGGGCTGACAGATCCAGGATCAGTCTCAAGTCCCCCATTGTCTTTGGCACTAAAAAGAACCTGGAATAGATGCCTAATCTGGACGACTTGCTTTTCATGCAGCTTGGAAATTTCCACTGCTGCATCCTCCCTTTGTGGGGTGGAACATCCAGGAGATGTTTGGGAGGGAGTAGCATTTGTGCGAAGGGAACTGAATACACTCTGGATATGATTTGCAACACCCAATGATAGTCTGCAATGGACTCCCAGGCCGTTGGGTGTAGTGAAAGTTGACTCCCGATTGCCTCTAGAGACGAGCAGCCGGGCAACCCTTCAGAGCTGCTGCATGGGCCTGTCCGGGAAAGAATCCAGAGACCCTTGGTTCCTTGGACCTCCTCTGCTGCAAGGGGAGCGTCTGTCAAATCCCCCTCTGTCTCTGGGGGAAGACAAGTCCTGAGCATCTTGGGAACAACTCTGAGACTTCTGGCGCCACATCTTCTTCACCCCTTGCTGAGTTCTGGAAAGGTTCGTTGAGGGGATGAGAAGCAGATTCCGACAGCAGAGTCGTCTCAGCCTTCTTGCTCTGGACTAGTGTGTCATGTAAAGTCTTTCCAAAGAGTGGAACCATCGTACAGGGCATTTGTAAAAGACACATTAAAGGGCTCCAAAAAGGCACAACTTTGGAGCTAGGTGTGATGCCTGATGGCAACGCCTGTTCCAGCTGCTCTAGCAGTGCCCTCAGTAGTATGAGATAGGAGCCGCATACAGGTGTTGGAAATGGAGGCGAGGATGGCCATCCGGGAAGAGATCTTCTTTTCCTCAATCGACATAGACCCTGGGGTAGACTCGACAACCTCCTTAACTAGGTCTCGCTGAAGCCTAATCAGGTGTGCCATGTAGTTCAGCACACATGCAGAGAACGTTGCTGGTGTGTAGACCCGCTTCCCATGAACCTCTTCAGAGTCAACTCTTGGTTAGGGGGATGGGACCGTGGAGCTCTCCTGTGCGAGCTCCTTCTTGGTGGCCACTGCCACCACCCCCATGGCATCAACAGGGGATCCCTTGGACCAGTGCAGTTTATCAGAAGGGGCACTGAGGATCTTATCAGGGTGTTTGGGGATAGGCTCCACTGTGTCAGGCTCCTTCCACGCCCAAGATGCAACAAGATCCACCAGGGAATCGACAAGAGGGGACACCCAGGATTGTAGAGGGTCCTGCGCCAAATGCCTCCAGGAACACAGACTTGTCAGGGTTGGGTTTTTGGGCCGACCACCACCCGCACTGGCGAAGGCTCTCCATGTTGTCTCCCAAAAGAGAGATCTGTGGCTGATCATGGGGAACCATCCCCTTCCTCCAAGTTGGTGTCCTCTATGACAGACTCTGGTGAGGAGTCTAAGCATCTCCTTTTACACGTGTGCTTTTGAGGAACCTCTTTAGAGTGGTCTCTGGGGAAGACTCGAAGGTTTCCTGTTGTTCCCGTAGGGGAATTTCCTGGGGTGGAGAGGTGACAGGCTGTCCCTGAGGGGGCAGGATGGCGGAATCTGGACCACACAAAGAGGGAGCCAGGATGGACTCAGAGGATGAAAGCATCAAGGGTCTCGACAGAACCAAGAGGACCCTCTCCACCACGTTGAAGTCAGAGGGAGAATGAACCCCTGGAGCTGGGAGAATGACCGTTTCCTCAATCCTCTGAGTCAAAGGGGGAGCCGGAGCCAAACCTCCAGGCACCAAGACGCCGAGTGGACAGCCCAGCTCGAAAAAACTTGGAGCCATCACCAACCCTTTGGATCCTGCGCAGAGGCTATAGCTCCAAGAACCAGATGGCTCCAATCTGGTCAGAGCCGACCCACTCAGGGCAATCGTCAGCGTCAAGGTACCATCTGACCTAATCCCCTCGACACCGAGGGTCCTCAGACCCAAGGACTCCAAAACCACGGGTTGGATTGAAGAAGGCGTGATTGGTAAAAATGCAGACTGCATACCCCCAGCCCCAGAGAGGGAGGGGGGCAGGCAAGACTCCCATCTGAATCTGTCTGTGGATAAATTTCCGCATCATTCTGTCCACCTCAGCTTCGGGAAGGCTGTGGGTGGATCTGGCGGAGGAGGCCACAGACACCGGCCAAGACAGTCAGTGGGGGGAAGCAAACACAAGGGAACGGCCCGATGAACCTCCAGCTCTGGACAGAAACAAGGAGAACAGAGCAGAGGGGAGACTGCTCTGGGAGCCGGGCGAGATTTCACCGGGGGCTCGGCCGAGGAAGAGCAGTCAAGGGACTGTTTCCTCAGCCTATCCTGGTCTCGGTGCTTGCACTTCTCCTCGTCCCCGGCCCTCTTGGTGGGAGGTTGAGCCCCAGAGGCTGGGGGGGGGGGGCAGCAGAAGCTGATGATGCAACTTGGGCCTCCTCAGTGGGAGAAGGAAGGAAGCCCTTAAGGATCAGCTTATTCCTCCTGTTTATCAACGCTCGGGACTTGAACCCCATGCAGATTAAGCAGGAGGAATCCAAATGAGGAACCCCTAAACAGACTATGCACAGAGTGTGGCCAGCAGCAAGGAAAAGCTTATGGTCTCACTCCGTGCACTTCCTATTTCGGTCATGGTAAGGAAAGCAGGTTATCCAGAAAACACTCTCGCGTGCACACACACGTGCACACACACCTAAGTAGAGGGGGAGAGAGAGAGGGAATGGAAAGGTTTTTTTTTTTTTTTTTTTAAACTAAAAGCCGGCGTCTAAGTGGAAAGGTAGGGGAAGGTGAAAAGAATAGAGAGGATAGGAAAGCCCAAAGGAGAGGATAAAATTAGCAAAAAAACCCCACTCACCTAAAGCCTAGAGCAATGGACCACGATGCTAGTGATATGCACGGCAAACGGGATTTGAGGAGAGGAGGGAGACAGAGGCATTATGGGTAGGGGAGGAGCTTGGAGCTCGGATCCGATCCTGGAGAATGCGGCTGAGTCGGCTCTGTCCTGGATCTGTGTCCCACAGGTTGAAGAGCAAATGAAAATAACTTCAGATATAACAGTTAAGCTCTTAATGTTTAGTCTTTACTGACGGTAATCCACAGTTATTTACCACAGTAATCAAAACACTGAACAAAGCTGTGATGCAAAATCATGGACAGTAAAAGATGGGAAAGAGTTGTTTGTTTACTTTAAAATGCAAAAACTGTGGAAATGTTCACTCAGCAATATGGATGCTAAGTGCAAGGGTGTGTGTGTGTTTCTAAGTATATGACTGGGTCGGTGCTTCTGAATGTGTATGCATATGCGTGTGTAGACATTAAACACTTGCATAACTTACATTTTGGGTGTCAAATACTTCCTCCAACAACAATTACATAAATCACTTAAAGTTTATGATATTAGGCAGAGGAATATTTTACTTAGGTTCATAAGTAGGTACTAGGCTATTGGCCCTAGGGCCTATATAAGCCTAGCCAAAATGTGCCCTGGCTTTTGCCACCCAAGAAAATTATTTTCCTGTGCCACTGTCGAGCAGAGCCACAGAAGTGATCCCCGGGGTGAATTTCCCATCTCCCATCCAATCATCAAGATTTTTCTTGAAGAGTGCTAATGAGGAGCTTTGTTTGATATAGATAGGTAGTTTGTTCCAGAATATGGGAAGTCTCTGGGACAGGAATCTACCCCTCCAGTATGTTCTGTTTATTGTGGTGACAAGGTTTAGGTCCCTAGAGCGTGTAGCTTGTAGGGATTGGGATTTCTTTAAGTGGAGCATGTCTAAAAGCTTTGGGTTTGACATAGCTTTGTGTGTTAGGCAGAGATCGCCTCTGAGTAGACGATATGCGACATAGTAAAGCTGCAGTTCATAGGTTCATAGGTTGATACTAGGCTATCTGCCCTAGGGCATTTATAAGCCTAGCCAGAGTGTGTTTGGCTTTCGCCACCCTTTTAGATCAGTTGACTGTGCCTCTGCATAGGTCACAGAAGGTAGCCCTTTTAAGGTTAGTTTGCTGTGCCTCTGTCAAGCAGGGACACAGAAGAGATCCTAGGGGTAAACTTACGATCTCCCATCCACTCGTCAAGATTTCTCTTGAAGAGGGTCAGTGAGGGGCTCTGCCTAACATGGATTGGGATTTTGTTCCAGAGTGAGGGGAGCCTCTGGGATATGAATCTGTCCCTCCAACATGTCCTATTTATTTCTGTGCTGAGGTTCATGTCCCTGGAGCGTGTAGCTCTAAGGGATTTGGATTTCCTGAGGTGAAGCATGTCCATTAATTCGGGACATGGCTTTATACGTCAGACACAGATCGCCTCTGAGTAGGCGGTACTCAACTGAGTAGAGCTGGAGTTTCTTTAGCCGAACTGCATAGGGCATCTATTTGAGCCCCTTGATCCTCTTGGTGAGATACTTTTGGGGTCTTTCCAGTTGCTGAAGGTGTCTGGTAAGGTACATCCCAAACTGGGCATTGTACTCAATTATGGGCCTGATAAGTGATGAGTAGAGGGACACAATGACCTCTCTTGATCTAGATGTGAACCCTTTCATGATAAGGTGGGCTATATAGAAGGTCTTTCTAACCACTTTGGCAACGTGATTGTCAAAGGAGAGATTAATATCTACTTGGGTCCCCAAGTCCCTAATTACTTCTTCCGTACTTAATGGATTACCACCTATGTGGTAATTTGTGGGCACTTTGTTTTTCCCAAAGGGGGATGACTATGCACTTTTTGGCATTTAGCTTTAGGCCATGGCTCTGGCACCAGTTATCCGTCTCTGTGAGACCCTTTTGGAGGATGCTTGTGTCAGCCGGAGAGTCGATTACAGCACCCAGTTTGCAGTCATCTGCGAACTTGGTCAGCCATAGTCCACCCGTATTAGCCTGTACCTCGGAGAAATATATACCGAACAAGAGAGGTCCCAGGACTGAGCCTTGTGGGACACCACTTGTAAATGGTTTAGAGTCTGACATGGCACCTGCTATTCTGACCATGTGGGTTCTATCCCTGAGCCAGTTTGCAACCCCATCTTGTGACATAGGGGTTGATATTTAAGCTGGTGAGCTTATTTATGATGTCCGAGTGGGGTATTGTGTCGAAGGCTTTTGCGAGGTCCAGGTAGGCTGTATGGACTACCTTCCCTTCATCTATGGATTTGGTAACTGTTTCAAAGAAGTTGACCAGGTTCAAGAGGCAAGATCTGCCCTTAACGAAGTCGAATTGGGTAGGATCCAGTGTCTGGAGGTTCCCAATGTCTTTGTTTATGATTTCCATGATGATACGCTCCATAGCTTTGCAGACCAGGCTATTCAGGCTTATAGGGCGATAGTTTCTGGGGTCTGTTGTGGCACCACCTTTGTGGAGTGGGGACCACTGTTGTATGCCATTCCTTGGGTACATATCCTGTAGTAAGGCTGAGATTGAACAGTGACTTTATATGAGGGTTTAGTTCTTCTTGGAGCTCGTGTAAGATGCAGCCCGGGACACCGTCTGGTCCCATTGATGCTGTGTTTTTTGCTTTGGAGAGGGCAGCTCTCACCTGTGCATCTGTGATCTCAGGAAGGCTACACTCTGTTGGGATAGACATTTGCTCTTTTGGGGGGGAAGGGGGAGAGAAGTTTGCACTGAACCTTTCTGCCAGGATGTTGGCAATGTCTGTGGGTTCAGTGTATTTTTTGTCATTTTGCACTAACTCAGAGCATATCTGGGAGTTGCCTCCCAGGTTTCTGACATAACTAAAGAAGGCCTTGTGATTATCTTTAGTGTCTTGTGCAATTTTTCTTTCGAAGCTGGCCTTAGATGTTTTTATGAGGGATCGTAGTTTCTTACTAGTACTGATCAGTGATGCCCTCCCTTTTTGGGATTTTGCTCTGTCATGTAGTAGCTTTCTCCTTCTGTTGTATAGCTTATTTATGGCCGGGGTCCACCAGACAGGTTTTTTGAGACTGTCTGCATAGGGCATCTGTTTGAGGCCGGTAATCCTCTTTGTGAGGTATTTCTGTGGCCTTTCCAGTTGTTGTAGATGTTTTGTGAGGTACATACCAAAAAGGGCATTGTACTCTATAATGGATCTAATGAGTGACGAGTAGAGGGGAACAATGACCTCTTTTCCTGGATGAGAGACCTTTTGTGATGAGGTGTGCCACATAGAAGGATTTACTGACTACTGTGGCGATGTGATTATCAAAGGAGAGACTACTGTCCACCTGTGTCCCAAGAAATAAACATTATTATATCATAATAAATAACAGTAAAAATACAAAACAATTTAACAGCTCATTCTCCAAGCACAATAAAGCCCTCTTCTTTTTAATTTCTCCAAGTGTTTTGGGTTTCTAATACCATGACGGGAATGGACCCCATTCCTAAGTCAGAGTATGATTAAAGTTAATGAAATTAGTATTGTTTCAATCTTTGATGTCAGCCAGAAGTCCTCATTGCAGCACCTGCAATGTGCCCAGTAATGACTCCTGCTGTAATTCATATGGGGTTACATGTACTGGTAACATATCTAAATATGATTGCAGATTCTTTTTTATAAGACCTGCTGCTCCTACTACTACTACTATTGGAGCTGTTTGGGTATCTTTCTTCCACATTGCTCTCATTTCTGCATGCAAATCCTGATATTTTATGAGTTTATGTCTCTCGGTATGCAACACACTGTAGTCACTGGGTGTGGCGATTTCAATGGTCAATGCTAGTTTTGTCTTCTTTTCATGGACCATGATATCCAGTTTTTTAGCATCTATCTTTTGAACTGTTGGTAATGGGTGAGCCCATGTGATGTAGACCATCATTTTCTATGATGCTTTGTGACTCATGTTTCCAGCATTTTTCAGCCACTTCAATGTCATAATGTTTGCACAATTCCCAGTGCAACAGTTTTGCCACATTATTATGCCTTTCAGTATACAGTCCTTCTGCCATTAATATGTCACAACCAGCAACGAGGTGTGCAACTGTTTCCAATTTGTTTTGCAAAACCTACATTTGTCTGTTTCTCCCACATATTCAATGGACTTTGTAAACCAACATGTACGTAAGCCCACTATCTTGGGCCAGTAATATTAACCTTTAATCTGTTGGTTTGAATTTGCCTCTTCTTAAACATTCCTGCATTTGATCCTGATCAACATGAGGGTCTTCCAGAAGTTTTCTATACTTGCAACTATATATTCATTCTTTTTTGGCACATTCAGTTGCTGCCTGATTTTTATCTGCTTCTGGTCTGATTTCCATTCCTGCTTAATGCCGATATGCTTCTGCTAAATTAAATGGAGAAGTCATCTTAGATTTAGTCTCCTCATGTTTCAAAACTTTCACTACATTTGGGTCTTGTGAGGTCAGCAGATATGTGTGCAGTCCCACAATTGCAAATCTATACATGTAATCAATTTCAAGGAGACCCATCCCACCTTTGGAATGGGGAATATATATTATGCACTGATTTTTTATAAATCATTTGGTGAGCATGAATCATCCTTGTTTTCCTGTCTAGTCTATCCAACACGTTTTGGGGCCAGTCAATCACTCCAAAACTGTAAGTTAGGACAGGAATAGCAAATTGGTTTATAGCCTGAATTTTGTTCCTAGATGTCAGTGCTGTTTTAAGGACTAATTTATGCCTTCTAAAGTATTCCTTACTAAGTTTTTTTTCACATTTGTTCATGTTTTATTGTTGATCATCAGTTCCTAAATATTTATGCACTCCCTCTTGCTAAAGTTCTTTTATGTCACATTCTTGCCCCAAACTGATGTTTTCTCGGTGCTGCAGTTTTCCTCCATTAAAGGCTGCTTTTGCACATTTATCTCACATTCTTATATCATCTGAAAAAGTTTTGACAATTTGCAGTTGTTCTTTCTGTTCCTCATGTGATGTTTGTTTAAATCATCGACAAAGAGAATATGAGAAGTCTTTACACACTGGTGTTTTCTAGGAGCCAAATTATAGTCATGGCATAAGCTGTTAAGTAAACAGCTTAATGGGTAAAGGGCAAGACAGAATAGCAGCGGTGACAAAGTCACCCTGGAATATCCCCCTTTGAATTTTTATCCCTGGGATGATAATTTGTCCTTTATCATGGCTTAATTGCAAAGTGGTTTGCCACAGTTTCCTGGTCACTGTAATGTACCCAATCAGCGTAGGGTGTTACCTTATACATTTTTAAGCACTCTTATCCATGAATGTGGAACACTATCAAATGCTTTTTTGTTGTCAATCCATTCCATACTTAGAGTCTTCCCCTTTTTACAGTTCTCCACTATGACTTTAACAACAAATAATCCTTTGTTCCATATGACTTTCTTTTACTGCCCTTTTGTTCTATTGCCATAATAGAGTTTTCTTCTAGATGACCATAAACTCTGTTGGCATCAATTCCAGTACATAGTTTATACATCGTCGGAAGACAAATTATTGGTCTATAATTTTTAGGGTAGCTTGCAGGTTCACTCTTAAGCAGGAGCATAGCTTTTCCTGTTGTCAGCTAGGTTGGGGTCTGTTTGAGGTGCACATATAAATAGTTCTTACTCATGGCTAAATCTTTGTGCAGATGTTAATACTTTTAACCAGATGTTACATACTCCATTTGGGCATGGGGTTTTCCAATTAGAGGCTTTTAACTCTGTTTCAATCTCTCTGGTTGTTACTTCATCCCATGTCATATCCTGTACTTTTAAACTTCTTATTCTTTCTTTAACATTTTCTGTCCATTTAGCATCTTTATGTTCCACATGATCCTCATAAATACTGGGCCAAAAAACATCTATCTCTTCTTTTTTTTTGCTGGAATTTCAATTCCTTTTACCTTGCTTCCCAATTCTCTACAAAAAAATTTTCGGTCATAAATAAATATAAAGGAAAAGTACAAAATAAGCAATTTATATGTGTATCTAAGTTTTTCCGCCTGTGCTGAGATTTTTAGTTTATTTGCGACAGTGCATCATCGATCCTAATCTGTTCTAATATTGCACATTGCTTTTATCACATCTTTCTATGTATTTTTGTTGATCTGTTCCCTCATCTATACTCTTCTGACAGTGACACTTGTCTTAATTGCTTTATAAATGTTTCTATTCGATACTTCCATGATAGTATTCAATTTCTCCCTTTCCTTTCCCTCACTACCCTGTGTTCTTGTGGTAGAACTTTATCAGTTATTAATTTAGCTGCACAGTAATATTTCCTGTTTACTTCTGTTATATCGCAAGGATCTCTACAAGCAGTCCTAATTACTGTGTTCACTTGTTTTATCATTCTGGCTTTTTGGGTTTTATTGACCTTCTGCAGTCTATTTCTTTCAATGATCTTAATATGTCTATATCTCTATTAAATCAAGCAACTCTTCTCTTAGCTCATTTTCTTCTAAACTGAGGGCACATTTTTTGTTTTCCATTTCCTGTGGGCATTCTATGGAAAGTTCTACAGCATCTTCCTGTGGCACATTATCTACAATTTCATCCTGTGCCATCCTTTGCTCTGTCACATGGGAACTCACTGGCCCATCACTCCTCAACATTCACTGAGTCAGAGTTTCCACACTTTCCTGTTCCTTCCCTTGTTGTCCATCTTCAAGTGAACGTTTATACTGGTTTCCTGTGGAAGGCTTCAAAATATCTTCATATGGCACCTGACCAATTGCTTCTCGTTCTACTGGTTTCCCCTAAATTTGGATATCAATTGCTCTATCCTGCTGTGGTGCCTTCTGAAATAGATTTTCTACACTGAATCCTTCACTTTGCAGGTACTCCATAACCTCAATGTCTATCTCCTTAACTTCTCCATTACTAATCTCCTTTTCTACTATTCTTTTTTGTCTTATTATTTTTTTGTATTGTAAAGTTTTCCATGTCTGTATTTCTCTTCAAATATCTTCGGTGCTGCTCTTTTTGTATTGATTAATTTTGCTTTCTCCTTTGCACAAACACTACACCATATTAAATCTCTTTTTCTTCCCCATGTCCATATTTCTTCTTTAGATGTCTCCTGATCCTCCTGCTTCTCCTTGCTTTGGGGACTCGTTCCATCATGCTGTGATGTAACCTGTGTTAGACCTTCTACACCAGAATTCTTCACTTTGCAGGCAGTCCATAACTTCAACTTCCATTTTTTTAACCACTGCTATACTAATCTTCTTTTCTACATTCCCTCTTTGTGATATTTTTACTTTATTGTGAAATTTCCATATCTGGATGCCCTTGTCTGCATTTCTCTTCATATATCTTCAGGGCTTCCTTCTTTACATTGATTAATTTGGCTTTCACCTTTGCATAAATATTGCATCATATCAAATCTCTTTCCCATGTCCATATTTCTTTTTCATACTTTTCAAAAATCTCTAGGTTTTGTTGTTTACATTTTTCCACTTCCTCAGATAATTCTTTTTCCAAACAGATCAAAGTTTCTTGGTCTATACACTGTTTTTCACAAATCTGTTGTACTAATGAACACAAATTTTTATTTGAGGCTTCTGACAGTTTTTCTGAAAGTAATTTTCTTTCCTCTAATGTCTCTCAATCTTTTTGTACATCTTGGGTCTAGAAATTCTGGGCTTTTTGCATAATAGTAGCAATATATAATTTCTTTCTTATACTCAACAGTCCACTCTATTGTCTTTATCGCTCTTCTTTGGCCTATCAATTTTTAGGATTTTTATGGACTGCTACTTACCCGCGGTGGTGGTGCGGTAGCGTTGTCACCTCACAGTAAGACGCTGTCCGGTTCGATTCTCAGCTAGAGCGTCTTCTGCGTGGAGACATACGTGAATGGGCGTACCTTCGTTGAAGGTTGTGCGTCAGGCCTGGCAAGCCGGTACGTAAAAATCAACTGCCAATCATTAGCGGACCAGAGTTCCGCTGTGGCGACCCCTAACCAGGAAAAGCCGAATGACACAGACACATGGACTGCTACTTCCTTCTACAACAGGGGGGCCATCCTCCCCCTGGGCCTGGCCCCACTGTAGGGACGTTTCTGTACTTTGAGGATTCTACACTGTCATATTTTCCAGTCCTTGCACCAGTGCGCCTACCAGGATTGGGCACTTTTTTATCCTAGGTCTTGTGCACCCAGCTCTCTTCTTTAATTTGTTTACCTACTTCTGTCCATATATGCGATATAAATACAGTCTACATATCATTGTCATCTTGGTGAGATTTTGTGAAAAACAGGGACCACTTCGTGAAAGTACTCACCAAGACATGAGTATGAATTCAATTTCAGCGAAACTGCTCTCATTTGCTTGCTGACTTCTTTCTCCATTTGGACCCCCAGTGTGTGTGTTGTTACCAAAAAAAAAATGCCTTTCCCTTGCGGAATCATGCCACAGAACACCTCTGGGCATGCATTACTTCCACAATAATGCATTCTGTCAAGTATTACTGCTTGCTTAACTCATTCCTTGACTTGGAACTTTTGAAAGTTTGCACAGTAACTTCCAATGAGCAGAGCCTAAGCTTTTTGATAAATTCAAAGTATGTCTTCACATTTCTTCCAAATGTTCATATCACTGCAGCCATACAGGTTACTGGAAGTGTAAATGGCAAACGCTTCAGTACAAAGTATTTTTCTAGTGGTATTACTCTTCACGTTCTAGGTCTTAAAATGGATTTTATAAGAAACCGTAAACACTAACTATTAAATTTGGAATATTTTATAAGCAACTTACAATATCTCAGCAAATTCAAATTACACACACACACAGTCATCAGCATTTTGTTTATCCAGCTATCAGCTTTCATATGAGGCTAACCCAATTACATCTGTGACACTTGGCTGTTGAGATGTTTACAGAAATATAACGTGTATGACAATATAAATATTAACAATTAATATATCTTTACCTTCACTAGACAGAGGCCAGGTATTACTGCAGTTGTATTGTATCATGTAATCTTTATGACGAAATTTTTCAATAACTTGTATGCAACAAGGTTTTAAAATTATTAACGTAAATATGAATAGGCAATATTAGACATCTACAGGCTTCAGCAAAATTTAACTAGAGAAATGCATGAGGTGCCACTAGACTTTAATGAGTTAGTAAACTCATTACTGACTGCTCAAACAAGAAATTACCTGAGAAATGAGCATCTAAAATTTGTATTTTATGTCCTCAAGACACTTCTAAGATCTTAGCAAGAAAACATCTTGATCATTGCTCATAAAAAAAGCAAACCTAGACACAACATCAAATTAATCTATATGCATTTTCTTAATATTTTTTTTTCCACACCTGCTTGCCATCAAGCCACCACTGTAGCCAATGACAGCCACTTATTTCCCTTTATGGAAACAGAACATGGCTGAGTACGTCTCTCAGGCTGCAACCAGGGAGCATTACCACTTCAATCTTACCATCCCCCCCTTAAGCATGCCCATGAGATCCCAACAATTGAGCATACAATTGTGTAGCATGAGAGCTTGTCATCCAATTCTGTTAAGTGCTGCTGCCTTCAAAAGGTCTACTACATGTTATAGAAAGATGCTTCCAACTACACCTGATCTTTAGCTGGAAAAGTAGGGAGACAATGAATTCCTGGGCATAAAACCTCTCCTGGGAGAGAGTGACCAGGTTCTGCCTTGTCGCTTCTCTCCTCTTCTTCCTCATCTGGCTCCTCCAGAGCCTGAGTCAAAAAGAGAACCAAGGTCATCTGATTTGGAGCCAGGCTTTCACTTCTCTACACCAACCATATCCACCATTTTAAGTTCTGAACATTTATCTGGTCAGTACTGTTAGTGAATTCATATGCCACTTACCATTTGTATTTGGCATATTCTGTACTGCTTTTTACAACTGGCCCTATACAGAACTCTGGTAAAACAATGAAAAGCAACACAATTTGTAGATTTAATGTTTAAGGTGCTGGACATGTGTGTGTGTGTCTGCATATATAAAAAAAAAAAAAAAATATATATATATATATATATATATATATATATATATATATATATACACACACACATACAAACACACAATTTGTTTTGTTTTTTCCCATGAATTTTTTCAGTATGGATTTTCTTTCTAAAGGTAGTCAATAAACTAAGGAAACTAAAGAAATGGATGTTATGTTTGAAACATCTGGCTATAGATTGCTAAAATGATCCTGTCTGGTTTTGGAGATTTATAGACTGTACCCAAGGCTGTGTGAAGGACCCTGTGTATCTGGTATGTACAACTTCTAAGCAAATCTTCAAACGTATGTAATACAGGAGGAATCTTTACCTCAGATTTTAGTGTTTTACGCCTGCGGCAAGCAGCATTTTACAGCACCTTTGTGGCCAGTATAACTAAAGATCATGATATTTAATCTAGGCATGTACATGACAAAATAGTCTGAATAGAGCAATGATGCTTTATATTACTGGAAAAATAATTAGACTATTCTGTGGGGAATACTTGTCATAGTACTTGTTACAGTAGATGGATCTACTAGGTGAGTTCTACAGCTGCATAATGTTATTCCACGTAACTGGTTAACATGAGACTTCTTACCTTCTAGCAGATGCAGATAAAATTGACTTACAATAAATGGTGTAGAATAGTGTGTGTGTTGTACCTTTAAGAAGCATTTCCAAGGACAGCTCATGCATATAAACAGCAAGCACGTGCTAGCTTCAGTGCCATTCTGACAGTGCAGCCAGAGTGTGAGCATGTACGAGTGTGATAGCTAGTTTATTAAGTTTACTCAAGTTAAAGTTATTAAGCCTCAATCCTAATGTGTTTGTACACAATAAAGCTGCCTGAACAGAACCCACAGATGTTAGTCTGTTTTATCCTGATCAGACGAGTGACATGGTGTCAGAACTGGGATTCCAGCGACTACTTTTCAGAGCTACAAGGTGCAGAGTTAACAGTGAAGGTAAACTACGTGAACTGAGTACAAAAAAGGGCCACAAACTAATGGTAATGAAAACTTGCTCGAACAATTTTATTAAAAAGATAAAACTGAGCATAACAAGGGCACAGAATGCATTATTATGCAAACAAGAGGCACAAAAATTTATTAATTAAACAAAATGTTTAAAATTAAGATAGCTGATAACACGATCATCAGAAAAGCACACAAGGGGTTTGGAATTACCTCAATTACAAAATGAGCATGTTTAAAATAAAAAGAGCATGTTTGGAGTAAAATGAGCACAAGAAAAGTAAAATGGGCATGAAAATAGATTAAACGAGCAAAATGAATACAATAAAGGGAAAAAAGGGCATATTAAGCATAAATAAAGCAAGGCAATTGCATGTTTTTTGGCAAGATACTGTGTTTTGGCATAAACTACTGTTTCGCACTGACTGAAGGTATTCAGGGCATAACTAGAGTTATTCGAAGTATCTCAAAGTATGTAAAAGTGCTTACAGTGTGTGCTTATTACTGTGCATTTATTCCAAAAAGTTTATTGTGTGCAAAGTGCAACTATTTCGTAAAGTGCAGTCAACATACAGCCATTAAAAAAAGTTTCTTGTGCTGGGTGTGTCTATTCACAGAGTGCCACCATTACAGTGTGTTTCTTGCACTGTACAGAGTTATTTACCAAAGTACAGCCATTTTGGGAAAGTCTCAGTGTGTTGTGTACTGTTTATTCGCAAAATGCAGTTACTTTCAAATGTTTTTTTACTCTGAGCTTCTTCTGCCCAGTTTATTCATACAGTTCAGTAATTTTGAAAATGTTTCTTACACCGATAAGAGGTGATTTCTTACAGTACAGTGATTTCAAGTTTATTCTTGTGCCCAGGAGACTTGTTTCGCAACGTTCAGTTACTCAGTCAGAGGCTTGTTGTATTACTGGGCATAGTTACAAGTACTGGCATAAATTTTTGGCATATGTACATGTGTGCATGTTCATATAATTACAAGTGGACTTAGGATGCACTGTGTTTTACTATAATTTGTTGGCATGGCAGAAGGATTTTGAAAACCATCACCACTTGTATTTGATCAGAATATTGCAGGGAATTGCAGAATATTTGATCAAGAGCACGATATTTTTATACAAGCAGCTTATCCTTACAAATATGCACAGACCAGGGCATTTATTTTGATAATCTTAGCTGGGTCAGAGGCCACTGAAACAGAACACTCACTTGTGTATGCACCAGCAGTATATGAAAGTGTGGGGGGGGGGCAGTCATATTGTTGTACAGGCTGAATCAAGGGAAGACCCCAGAGTGTTTGAAACTCAAATTCAGGGAACTGTTACACTAGAGAGGCATTTTCTTTTTTTACACAAGAGATCAAAAGCCAGGAGCAACTTTTGCAGCTTGTATTACTGACCTGAAGAACAGAGCTAAAATGTGTAGATTTGGTAATTAAAAAGACGAGTTAATACAGGACAGGCTTGTTTGTAGTATTAATAGTGCTGCAGTGAGAAACATTTTGCTTCGTGACAGTGATTTAATGCTGAGCAAAGGTATGGAGATTTGTCAAATCCATGAAGTTACAGAAAGGCACAGAAGTATGCTTGCATGTGATAAGAGCACGGTTTTAGAAGGCTTCAGAGCAAATGTAAATGGCATGCAACACATGGCGACCAGAAGCAGGCCTAAGCACATGGCAGCTGTAACCCCTGCAGGTGTGACAAGTAAAATACGTAGTTTTTCCAGCAAGATCTAAGATCGTTCAGTGAAAAGGACATGCTCAGTGCAGTACAAAGGTGAGTCAGCAAAACCCAAATCAAGCTTTATTGTTAACTGCCGCAATTGTGGTGCCAGTCATGAGTGTAAAAGAGAAAAGTGCTAAGAATTTGGTCAGCAATGCCACAAGGGCAAAAGATGGAACCATTTTCAAAAGTTTTGCAAATCAAGTAAACCTCACAAAGTTATAAAGAAGGGTCACTTAAAAAAGCAAGTTGATTATACAGAGAGCTGCAACTCTACTTTCTACGTGGATGGTAACTAGGCTATCGGCTCTAGGGCCTATACAAGCCTTGCCATAACAATTCCTTGGCTATTTCTTCCCACACAATTTACTTCCCTGGACCCGTCTAGCAGGGTGACTGATATGATCCCCTGGGGTGAATTTCCTTTCTCCCATCCAATCGTCAAGGTTCTTTTTGAAGAGGGCCATAGAGGCGCTCTGCTTGACATATATGGGCAGTCTATCCCGGAGTATCTGGGTCAAGAACCTATCCCTCCAGCATGTTTTGTTTATTGTGATGACAATTAGATCCCTGGAGTGTGTGGCTCTGACGGACTGGGATTTCTTTAAGTGTAGCATTTTCAACAGCTCTGGGTTTGACATGGCCTTGTATGTTAAGCAGAGATTGCTGAATAGATGATATGCGACAGACAGAGTATAGGTGGAGTATTTTAAGGTGGTCAGCGGAGGGCATCTGCTTTAGGCCTGTGATTCTTTAGTGAGGTATTTCTGCGGCCTTTCGAGTTGTTGCAGATGTCTTGAGAGGTGCATACCAAACGGGGTGTTGTATTCTATAATGGGTCTAATGAGGGAGTACAGTGGAACAATGACCTCCTTTTTCCTGGATGAAAAGCCCTTAGTGATGAGGTGTGCCACATAGAAGGATTTCCTGATTGTTGTGGCGATGTGGTTATCAAAGGTGAGATCACTGTCCACCTGTGTCCCTGAGTCTCTTATCACACTTTTGGTGTTTAGTGTACTGCCACCTATGTGGTAATTCATGGGTACATGTTTTTTCCCATAGGGGATAACTATACATTTCTTGGCATTGAGCTTGAGGCCATGGCTCGGGCACCAAGCATCTGTTTCTGCAAGGCCTTTCTGTAGAGTATCCGCATCATTTGGGGATTCAATAATGGCTCCCAGTTTGCAGTCATCTGCGAACTTTGTTAGCCAAAGTCCCTTAGTGTTGGCCTGTACTTCAGAGAAGTAGATGCCAAACAACAGTGGTCCCAGGACTGAACCCTGAGGTACTCCACTTGTCTGGAGCTGGATTTGGAGTTGGCTACTTTTACAGTGTGGGTTCTGTCAGTAAGCCAGTTGGCAATCCATCGAGTGATGTAGGGATTAATGCCCAGCTTAGTAAGTCTATCTATGATTCCAGAGTGGGGGATAGTGTCAAAAGCCTTAGCGAGGTCCAGATAGGCTGTGTGGACCGCCGTACCCTTGTCCACAGCTCTGGAGACTGATTCGAAGAAGTCAATCAGGTTCAGGAGACAAGATCGGCCCTTCACGAACCCAAACTGGGTGGGGTCCAGTGTTTGAAGGTTGCCAATGTCTTTGTTTATAAGTTCCATGATAATACGTTCCATGGCCTTGCAGATCAGGCTCGTCAGACTGATGGGACAGTAGTTCCTGGGATCCAAGGTGGATCCCCTCTTGTGGAGAGGGATAACTGTAGCTGTGCGCCACTCAGTGGGCACGAAGCCAGAGGTGAGGCTATGATTAAACATGACACTTAGGTGAGGTGCCAGTTCATTTTGTAGTTCATGTAATACACAGCCCAGGATGTCATCTGGTCCCATGGATGCTGTATTCTTAGCTTTGGAGAGTGTGTTTTTTTACCTGTGTGGCCATTATTACTGGAATTTGGCAATCTTCCGGTATTGAGATGGGCCATTTAGGGGGTGAGGGGGGGGGTGAAGTTGGCACTGAATTGATCTGCCAGGAGATTGGCAATATCCTTGGGATCAGTATATTTAATGCCATTCTGCTGTAGCTCAGAGCAGATCTGAATTGGTGAAAAGGTCAATGCAACAGATTTACTGGCAAAGAACTAAGTGTTTTGCACTGTCCAGATCAATGGTAAATCCACTGAGCTCAAAGTAGACATTAGTTCAAAGTGCAATGTTATGTCAGCAGACACATTTGCTAAGGTGAGAGCTGGTGAGCAACGTAATATGGCCAGTTGTGAGAAACTTGTTGCTTATGGAGGCGAGGAGATTCAAACCAAAGGCTCAGTAGAGCTTTCATGTTATTTGGCTAGGACTGCTACAGCTTACTATTCTACATAGTCCAAAGACCTGAGCAGTAATCGATGGGTCTCAGAGTCTGAGAATGAATCTGCTTTCCTTTACCAAAGAAGTTCATTATATAAGCACACGTCTCAGTTCCAGTTTTACTGAAGCTATTTTCTCAGAGTATGCTGAAGTGTTCAATGAAAAATTAGGCAAACTTCAAGTTTTGTATTCTATGAAGTTAACCCAGCGATAAGTCCAGTGGTCAGACCAGCAAGAAAAGTTCCAAAAGCTATGCAGAATAAAGTCAAAGCTCAGTTGGATAAAATAGTGCGGCAATATGTAATTTGCCCAGTTACAGAACCTGCTGAATGGGTGTTGTCCATGGTAGCAGCCCACAAAAAAGGGTCAGACGAAATCAGAATATGCATCGACCCAAGGGATTTTAATAAAGCATTAAAGAGACCGCACCATCCTACGAGTACAGTCGAGGAAGTTGCAGCCCTAATAACAAATGCTACTGTTTTTTTCTGTCTTGGATGCAAAAAGTTGTGGAGCTTTTCTCCCTGGACCTCCACTGAAAACGGGCTCTTCTTGGCCCAGTGGACTTCCCCAGTCAACACATTTAAAAAAGTTCATTTTGGCAAGTGATGCTTGATCACAAATCTTTACTACTGACTACTTTCAGGATGCCATTTGGAAGACAGATTCCTCAGGATGCTGTTTTGGAATAAATTCTGCAAGTGAAGTCTTTCAGCGTGCAATGGAGCACATTTTTTCAGGTTATCCTTGTGCTATACTAGTGGATGATTTATTGGTTGGAGGCAATGGTGAAGTAGAGCATGACAAAAAACTTAGGAACATAGAACATGTGAAGTGAACTTGAAGCTCAATCCTCTGAAGGGCAAATTCAGACTACCAGAAGTTACACATGTAGGTAATTTATTTACTAGCACTGGCTTGCGACCAGACCAGTCCAAGCAAGCAGCCATTCTAGAGATGCCAGCACCAGATAATGTTCAAGCTCTACAATGTTTTCGTGGTATGGTCAACTATTTAGGCAAGTTTATACCAGACTTCGTTGAGCTGACAGCCCATTGAGAGAGCTGACACACAAAAATGTTACATGGTCTTGGTTGGAACAGCACCAGAGAGCATTTGAAGACCTTAAGCAGAAAATTGCCACCCCACCTACATTAAGATACTATGATGTCATTAAAGCAGTAACTCTTTCCTGTGATGCTTCAAAATTTGGTCTTGGCGCAGTTATTCTTCAAGAAGGCAGACCAGTAGCCTATGCATCTAGAACTCCTACCCAAACTGAAATGCAATATGCTCAAATTGAGAAAGAACCTTTGGCAATAGTATTTGCATGTTGAATGTTTCATGATTATATTTATGGTCGAGCTATTCAGATTGAAACTGATCACCAACCGCTAGTCACTATTTTAAAGAAGCCTATGCATTCAGCTCCAGCGAAATTACAAAGAATGCTGCTCAGATTGCAAAAGTACAACTTCAAAATGGTCTCCACAAAAGGCAAACTTCTTTATCTGGCTGATACCTTATCCAGATTGCCCAGAAATACAACAAAACTGCTTAATGCAGAGAATTTTGACTTTGATTTCATGGAAGTGCGTAATTTTTCTACCACAAGACTTGATGAGTTGAGAGATCACACAAAGCCTGATCCAGTTTTGCAAAAGCTCAACTACTTCATTAATGTTGGATGGCCGTCAAAGCAATCTAGTATACCGCCTGAAGTGCAAACTTTATTTCCTTACAGAGATGAGATACTCATGGAAGATAACATTATTTTCAAAAGTCCTAAAATTGTTATTCCTGCTTCCTTACAACGTGAATATATCCAGATTTTTGCATCGTTGTCACCCAGGTTCCGAATCTATCAAAAGAAGGGCGAGAACACTAGTATTTTGACCTTCTCTAACAAAGGATATTGATAAAGTACTTCCTTCTTGTTCAGTACGCAATAGTACTAAACCATATTTGCAAAAAGAGCCACTTCAGCCAAGTCAAGTTCATGAACTACCTTGGTCAAAAGAAGCCAATGATATAGTCGAGTGGAGTGGATCAATCAGCATTACATAAGTGTTGGTTGACTCTTATTCAAACTGATATGAGATCGATTTACTACCTTACCTAATGTCCACTGTTATGACCAAGTTGAAACGTCATTACTCAGTCTATGGAAGTCCACACAAAGTTATTTCTGACAATGGTACCCAATTTCCCAGTCAGTTGTTTCAGAAATTTGCAAAAAGAATGGGACTTTGTACATGTTACTAGTAGACCAGAATACCCAGAGTCAAATGGACTAGCTGAACGTGCAGTACAGAGTGCAAAGCAATTACTACAGAAGTCAAAGCGTGATAATACTGATGTCTTTTTGAATTTACTCAATCTCAGAAACATAACCCGTGACGATAAACTTGGCTCACCTGCTCACAGGCTTCTATCTAGGCAAACCAGAACAACCTTGTCTATCAGTTCCAGTTTGTTGAGGCCTAAAGCTAAGAACAGAACAATCAAAGCCCAGCTATTCAGAAAGCAGTACTTCCAGAAGTCCACCTATGATAAAACAAGTAAGTTTCTTCATCCATTGAAAGAAGGACAGACAGTGAAGATGCACACAATGAAAGGTCTCAACTGGACTGGTCAAGTAATAGGTATATGTGGTGAACCGAGATCTTACTTCGTGGAATCTGAGGGTGTGGAGTACAGGAGAAATTGAATACATCTTCCTGTATCAGAACTGATATCGCAGCATTGTTCCTGTGATACAGACTCTAGCTTTCAGAGCAATCCAGACAATTTTGCTGTTGCAGAACGTGTCTTAACTTCTACTTCCTCAAAGGTGAACATTCAGCAGAGACTGTCCCAATTGCTAGACCTAGTTCTAATTTCTATGTCACATGATTTGGTTGTACTTCCAGACCTAGTGTGTTAATACACAGCAACCTGGACATAACTGTCTATATGTATTTAGCTCTGTATAATTGCATGTCAAAGAATTATTCTGTATCAACTGCATGTCAAATAATGCCGTCAATAATGCATGACTCATTTGCCAAAGAGCGAGGATGTAGAACAGTGTGTGTATTGTACCTTCAAGAAGCAATTCAAAGGACAGCACGTACATAAAAATAGCAAGCATTTCCGCGCTTCAGTGCCACTTTGAGAGGGCAACCAGAGTGTGAGCATGTATGATTGTGACAGCTAGTTTGTTTATAGGTTTATCAAGTTATTAAGCCTCAATCCTAATATATTTGTACAAAATAAAGCTGCATGAACAGAATCCACAGATATTAGTCTGTTTTATCCTGACCAGACGAGCGACAAATGAGATGATTTTTTCTGATACATTTTATAGTGTCTTGCATGGTAGCTTCCATTAGGTTAGGATTAGAAGTTAGAGGGAATGAAGTCTACTGCTACTAGTGCCTTTGTTTGATTAATAATGTATGATAATTTGTCCATATGACGTTGACAGGCAGACATTGTGAGTTCAAAGTCAGTTATGCTCACAACTGCTGGCTTGGTTTACATTTAACCAAGCTTCTATGGAGTCTTGTTTGTTTCTAATATTTTGTGATTCATGTGACAAACTTTATATCCGTTAGTGCCCAAGATGAGTTTTAATGTACTGTTACAGTGGAAGTTACGATATACCTTATTTATGGACAGCTATGGAAGTATTACTGCTGTGGCTCGGGTAATTTGAATTCTTTGAGTAGCAGGAAATCAGCTTTCTGCTAACTGTGTGGCAGTTATGGTGCTGGAATGCTGAACTACTGCTGAAGACAGCTGAGAGTTGTGGGGTCAGGATCTGAGTTGATATCTTTTGTGATTTCTGGGAACTGAAGTGTGTGAATAAGGATGCTTTAGGCAAGTCTTATCTACTGCCTCCAAGGCTGACCCAAGAAGAGGAATGTGCACCGAATAATACAACATATAATATCTACTCAATTCGGGGGAAGCTTCCATTTGTTCCCTTAATAATACCTTATTCATCCGCAATACTGTGAAAAACAGAAAATTCCTCAAAAGAAGGATGTGAGGACTAATAATAAAGGTATGGGCTTGAGAATCTGCAGGAGATGAAGCCCTGTTTCTGTGCATGGCTAAATCATCTGACTAGTCTTCCTCAGGAAAATTTTGACTGATCTGATTTACAAGTACTGCATACAGTGTACCAGGATTGACTGTTATAACAAGTTTTTTTTTACTGTCTGTAACAAACTTTTGAGTAAGCTAAGAAAAAAAAAAATCTTTTTTTATACATACCATGTGTCAAAATAAACAATGTTTAACTTTTTTTCTTTATGGGTATCTGAAGTGATATTCTTAAAGAAAAAATGATCATCCTACCAAGAGGTCTGTTCTCCCGGACACTTCCTACAGCATCTCCCTGGAAAGTCTCTGTATCCTAATAAAGATGGTTCTCCCATGCCCGCACTGGACACTAACAGCTGAAGAGGATGTGGCCGAGTCCTAGTTCATGCAGGTTGAAAGGATTGCACCAGGGGAAGCTGGAGAGGTAAATGAATGGTTGGAGGAACTACTGCTGCCCACTACAGAGCCACCCACCATTAGCCAAGGTGAAGACTGACCCTGCTGAGTCTGCAAGGGCTATCTGGTAAGCTGTTTTTTTTTCTTTCTTGGGACCATGGAAGACTGAACAGCAGGAGTGGGTTAAGTATCCATGCTGTGACAAAGGAGGATACTCTGGATGCTGTTAACAGAGCTGGAAGGAATCTGTCGAAGGTTAAGTTGTCAAATGGTTTACACAAACAGCATACTTCCACTTACACCCACACACACATGCAAAATATCCCCAAAACAACAAAATGCATAAGCAGCACACACACAGCATTCCTATTAAAAACACTTTTTATAACAAAATTAGGACAAGTGCTTGGAGGGGCAATGCCTACTGAACCTGGGTGGCTGGACCTGCAGGAAATCCTTAACTGTCTGCATAGACTTAGCTTTTTTTTCCCTCTTTTTTAAGACCACCTCTGCCTTTGTGCCAAATAAGTTGTCTTTGTGCAAGGGTGCATCCAATCGTTTAGTTTTGACATGGTCTGGCAAGGGCCATTTCTTAAGCCAAGTATGCCTTCTAAGGACAGAACTGGTGACTGCTGCCCTGCAAGATGCTTCTAAGGCATCAAAACCACAGCATAAGGTGTGCTTAGTTACTTGATTTGCAGAATGCATTAACTCTTGTAACTGCGGTGGTGGTGCTGCGGTAGCGTTGTCGCCTCACAGCAAGACGTTGTCCTGTTCGATTCACAGCTAAAGCGTCTTCTGTGTGGAGACATGTGTGAATGGGTGTACCTTCGTTGAAGGTTGTACGTCAGGGCTGGCAACTTGGTACGTAAAAATCTGCTGCCAATCATTAGCGGACCGGAGTTCCGCAGTGGCGACCCCGAACCGGGAAAAGCCGAAAGATACAACATTAACTCTTGTAACTTTATTTTCTGCACAAGCAGGAAAAGAGGATTTTGTTTGTTTGAGGAGTTCCATGGTATGCTGCTGAAATTTTAGCATATGGAACTGAACATTTAGTGCTCTAATAAGCAAGAGTAGCAGAGGTGTATACTTTTTTACCCCATCTGTCTAATGCTCGTGAATCCCTATCTGAGGGTGTGGGATTCTTAGCAGAAGTTGCTTTAATTCTTTTAGAGCCTTGGGAGATAACCTCAGGGTCAGCAGTGGGATTTTTGAAAAGAAATTTGTGAGAGTCCGGGACTCTGGAATACTGGTCATGTTTCCTGGGAGCAGGAGGGAGGGTGTCAAGAGTCAAACTAGATTCCATGAAAACATCATCCACAACATCCAGGATAGGAGGAATGGCCAAGGGTCTATGCTGTGGAAGATCTAAGAATTCCCTGAGTCTCTTTTTAGACTGAGGGTAGTCCTGACATTCCCACTGGAAATGCTCCGTTAAAGTATGAAGGGTTTTCCCCAAAGGAAAAATCCTCGGGTGGAGAGGCTGAAGGAATGGATTTCCTCTGTATCAGAATTCTCATAAGCAGAAAGGGGATGCATGTCTTCATATTCAGAGGCATCAGAGTCATCAGACTCCTGTTCAGATAAAACTGCTGGGGACAAATCTCTTTTTCTTTTGGAAGGGGTAGCTTGGCTTCCCCTTATCAGCATAATAAGGTCTTTTGCCATTTTAATTTATTTATTTGCAGTTGGTTTACCAGGATAGTCCATTGGGCCAAAATGAACCCGTTTTCAATGGAGTCCTGGGGAGAAAAGCTCCAAACAATCAAAGTTACAATAGGTTATACATGATAATTATACAAGTGTAAAAGATTCAAGCAAACAATTACAAAACAGTAGAGGAAACATTACAGCTAATACAAACTAGAGATGAAACTGTTACAACTAATACAAATTAGTGATGAAGCTTACAGGGTACAGACAAAGAAGGAATGTTGCAAAGTAAATAATGATAAGTCAAATTACATATCAGGAATCATATACTTAAGAGGTGCAGCGTAGTGTATTCTTGTGGATACAGTAATAACAATAAGAGTGTATGAGATAGGAGAAATTATAAGGGAAGATTGCAGGTGTAAATGGGGGAAGGAAAGGAAGATGGAATTACCAGTGTTAGTTATGTGGGGTGGAAGCAAGAGCATTCCCACTGGGATACTAGATATGTGAAGAGATTTTTTGAAAATAAAATGGTTAGAGGTGATACGAATTGATGGAGGTAGGGAGTTCCAGAGGCGTGCTAGACCATGCGATAGAAGATTTTTGCCTGGGGGACGAGTTGGTTTGTGGACTTCTAATAGATTTTGGTTGTTAGACTTTAATACTCTATTGGGTAGGTGCATTTTAAAGGCAGAAGACAGGGAGAGACAGACGGAGGGGTTAAAAATGAGCTTGTGTGCAAGAGTTAGTTGGGTATAGGTGAGATGCTTGGGTAGTTCTAGCCAATTTAGTTGTTGGAGAGAGGAACAGTGGTGGGTGGAGGACTTGTGGCTGGTAGCGAACTTGGCGATTTTGTTGTAGCAGGAGGAGAGTTGTGTTTTCAGACAGGACTGTAGATTAGTTAGAAGTGGAGCTCCATAGAGAAGGGAGGGGGATAAGAAAAGAAGTAGAAAGAGTGATTTTAGTAGCAGGTGTAAGGTAGTGATTTTGCCGATAGAGCATACCTAGCTTTTGATGGGTTTTTTTGATATTTAGTTGTAAATGGGAGTTGAATTTGAGCTGGTTATCAATTTGGACACCAGTTCCAGAGGTGTGTTATTCTGACTAGTAATAGAGAAGGTGTTACTATCGAAATAGGTGACTTTAGAGGGGGTGAATACCATTAATTTGGTTTTAGAGGCATTGAGTGCTAGGTGGTTTCTTTTCATCCATTGCTCAGTGGTTGAAAACGCATCTTGAGTAAGCTTGAGGAGTGTAGGGATAGATGAGGCAGAGCAGATAAATAGTGGAGTCATCTGCATATTGGATAATGTTTGAGAAAGGGATAGAGTTGCGGAAATCATTTATGAATATGTTAAAGAGGAGGGGACCTAATATGGAGCCTTGGGGAACTCCAGTTGGGGTATTTAGAAATGAGGAGGTTGCCTTTTTCCATTTTACTGCTTGATATCTATTTGATAAGTAGCTGGAGAACCAGTTCAAAGATGAAGGAGGATAGGTTAAGTTTTGAGAGTTTAGTTAAAAGCAGGCTGTGTGAGACGGTGTCAAAGGCCTTAGAGAGTTCAAGTAGTAGGGTCGAAACAATAAGTCCAGAGTCCCGGGCTTTGTTCATAGTTTCAAGGAAGGAGAGGAGGGCTATCATAGTGCTGTGACCAGGTCTGAAACCATGTTGTGTGGGAGTTAGTAGGTGATTATCTAAGAGATGTGGTGATTATCTAAAAGATGTGGTAAGAGTTGAATTTGGATACACTTTTCTAGGAGTTTAGAGATGGGAGACAGGATAGCAATGGGGCAGAAATTAGTAACATTGTTATTGTTGCCACATTTATGTAAAGGTATGATAAAGGCCTTTTTCCAGATTTGGGGAACTATACTTTCCTGGACAGAGCGGTTGATTAGAATGCTAATGGGGTAGGCAACTGCATCAGCAGCTATGCTAAGAAAGTAAGAAGGGATGTTATCAGGAGCATTAGTGCATGGCTTCAGTTTCAGTAGGAGTTTTTTTATAGTAGAAGTGGGTAAAGGTTTTAATGAGAATAGTGGGGAGTGTGGAGAGGGGGTGTTGGGGGGGAGATGGGGAGGAAGTGAGAGTAGGAGGAGAGATGGAGGGTGGAAAGTTAGTGGATGAGAGTGAGAGAGTGGTAGCAGTGCAGGGTGGAGTGTTGGTATGGGAGGATGGGGGTAGATTGGAGAATGTGGTGTTGTTAGAGAATGAAGAGGTTAATTTGGAAATAGATTAAATGAAAAACGAGTTAAATTGGGTAGCTAAGTCTGTATCAGGGGCGTTAGGGTCTGGGGTGGGGGTGTCTGGTTTGCTGGGGTTAAATAGAGTAGAGATACCTTTCCAGAATTTTTGAGGATTTGTTTTGTTACTGTTTTGGAGGATGGAGAAGTAGTTTTGTCGATCAGAGAGATGATGAGCTTTTTTACTTTATTTCTAAGTGTTTTGTACTAATTATGTAAGAGGGGGGTCTTATTTTTCAGGTAGTGTGCCCAGACTTTATCTCTGAGACGCATGGTTGCTAGTGTGTTTTTGGTAAGCCAAGGGGCCGTACTGATTTTTATTCTCTTTGTCCTTAAGGGAGCATGGAAGTCTAGCATTTTTAAGAATGTTGAGTTGAAGTGGGCAACTGCATTATCTAGAGGTAATGTTTTTAGACAATTCCAGTTTATTGTTTTTAGAGAGTTAGAAAAGGTTGTTAGGTTAAAGTTTTTTTGGTTACGGACAGTAATATAATTATGAGTGTTTTAAGCATTTAAGACTGAGGCAAGGAAGTGGGTGCCTGAGAGTCGTCAGTTTCTTGGATGTGGTTCGCACCCTGGGCCTTAGAAACTCGGTAGTTTCGCTAAGAACAATAGACGCAAAAGAAGTCATCTGTTTGTGTCGAGAACTGGTAGTGCAAAATACTTCCTGGGAAGCCGGTGCCTGCTCAGTGGCTCTGGACCCATTCAAGGTAGAGACAAGCGCAGGATCCTTAGTCGATGAAGAGTTTTGCGGCATACAGGTCTCCGAAAGGGTCTCGGTAGCAGCCTGCGAATCCACAGAAGTGGGCATCAGGGGCTGCAAAAGTGCCTCACTGAGGACCGAGATCTGTCGACTACCTTAATGGAAGCATCGTCAGAAGGTTTGGACCTGTGCAGCCTGTCTCTGTCTTTATCCTTACGTTTTTTCGGAAGCTCTACTGTCGGATGACTTGCTGAAGCCATATTGGAAATTGAGAACTGAGAACGAAAATATCTAGCTACAATTAGGGCCCGATGACGTATAGCCCTAGCACTGAACAAAGCACAAACGACAGCGGGGGACGTCGTGGTCTGGGCCTAAGCAAATGACGCAGTAAGAATGAAAGTCTCAGTGTGGTATTTGCATTCCACAGGCGAGACAATTGTTAACTTTTTCTGACATCATTTAGAGCTAGAAAAAAGTATCCCCAATGGGGTACTTAGCTTTAGAAGACTTTAACTTCAATTCGGAAAATGAAAACTCAGATAGCAGGCGACTGGCACTCGTGCAAACTGCTTCTGCTTTGGGCTCCTCGGCAAGAAAGACTGATGTAATGGTGTTGGCTGCCTTACTTTATACTACTGACGACCTGATGTCAGTCCTGAAGCGACAGCAACCGATGCAGAAATACTAAGCCTCTGGTATTCGGGCCGACTGAGGGCTTACCCTGGCAGGGATAACCCAAATGTGATGACTGCAACAGTGAAACACGAAGAACATCTTCTGATACTGAAGATATTCCAGTTTTCTTAAAGGACCAAAACCACTAAAGTAAAACAGAATTAAAACACACATTTTTTATCATATATACATAAATAAAAATTAAGAATGTTGGGTGGGACGGTTCCTCAAAGGGGACTTGTCTGTAAGGAAAGGAGCTGAAGTGCTGGCTGCTGCTCTTGTGATGCCTTTCAGCTACCTCTTCAAGAGACTGCAAGAAAATACTCAAGAGTTTCCCTCTTCAGGGTTGAACAATCAGCAATCAGAGTGAAAGTGTGGTAATGAGCCAGAGCTTTTGTCTTTGGCAAGATACAACAAATATTGCTTAAAGGCTACTGTAGCAGTGAGAATGATGACAATAAAGAAGTTATCTACTTACCATAATATTCCATGTGTATTGCCCACCTCAACCTTTATTCTCACTGATGGGTCAGATCGGATCCATTGGATCCATCTCGGCCTTTTACAAAAGCTTGAGGCCTTCAGTAAAGCTCATGGGCATTCTCCCTTACCCATAATGCAACTCCCTTAACTTCCTCAGATCTAGTTTGCCTTGACAAGTCAAACAGACGCAACTGCTTCCACAGATTAACAGACATAAATTGTCTCTGAGACTAGAGAGTCCTATAATACCCAATTAGTGGTACTCTGTCTCCCAGGAGTATAGGCAGGGGGAATGGAGGGTGGGTTGTGAAAATAAAGGTTGAGATGGAGAACACACATGGAACGTTATGGTAAGTACATAACTTCTTTATGTGATGTTGTTAATCCCACCTTTATTCTCACTGATGGGACCGCATCCCAAGCTGCCTGATTCTTGGGTGGCTCATGGGAGAATATTCCTCAGACCCATAGAAACAAAAGATGCTCTACCCCTACAGGCCAAATCCACTTTGTAATGAGTAATACAGGTATGAGATTTTGGCCATGTAGCTGCAGCACGGTTGCGGAAGTAGTTACTGAACTAGTGGAATGAGCTTTAACTGGGGCAGCGACAATTTTGTTCTGAGAACTGCAGATGAAGGCTATACATTGTGAAAGTCATTTAGACGAGGTAACTTTGGACACCAGTAGGCCTCTTGTAATATCAGAAAAAGAAATAAACAGCTGATCTGATTTTCTGATTCCTGAAGTTCTGTGCAAGTAGAAATGGAATTGTCTATGAACATCCAGAAGATGCAAGGAATATTCCCCTTTAGTTTGGAAGTTTGGGAGAAAACTGGTAGCTCGATAGATTGACTGATGTTATTTTCTGACACAACTCTGAGTAGGAACGAGGAGTTGGTGCATAAAGAAAGTCTGTCCTTATGAAATACTAGGTATGGTGGTTTGGCAGATAAAGCTTGTACTTCCAAAACTCTCCTTGCTGAAGTAATAGCTACTAAGAGGAGTGTTTTCCAGGAGTGATACTTCAATTCACAGGTAGCAGATGGTTCAAAGGGAGGACAGATAATGCTTGACAAAACAAAATTCAGATCCCAAGGTGGTGCCGGGTTTTTGTATGGGGGTCTCATTGTAGTTCCCTTCAAGAATGCCTTACAAAGTATGTTTAACATGACTCCAGAAACATTTCTCCTATATGAAAATTTGAAATTGCTGCCAACTGAACAATACTGGCTGCAGCAGCACACTCATTAAAAAGTTTCGCCAAAAATTCTAGAATAAAATGTATGGGAGCAGTACAGGGATCCATTTGACTATTGCTGGACCATGAAACAAATCTTTTCTATTTACCTCTGTACAATTTACATGTAGACGATTAATGGGACGATAAAATATATTTTACTGGAGACGAAAGGAGAGGAAACCTGGCAATCAGGGGAATAGGAGCGGCCAAGCTTTCAGTTTCAGATTGTCAAGATTGGGAAGAACCAACTCTGACGGGCGAGTCAGAAGGTCTGAAGCAGGGTCCAGAATCCATGGTTCATCCTGTATATGAGGCTGAAGGAAGGGGAACCAAATTTGTCAAGGCCAGTAGGGAGCAATTAGGATTATTGTCATCTCCAACAGACTTGCTTTCTGCAAAAAATTGTGAACTAGAGGAATTGGCGGAAAAGCATAAAGACATATACAGTCTAGGCCAATCGCAAACAAGTGCATTCCTCGGTGACTCCCCCGCAGGACGGATCAGGGCAAAATTGTTGCTGCATTTGGTACTGGTGGGCGATGCAAAGAGGTTGCAGCAAGGCTGGCCCCATTTTCGGAAGATCTCTTCTGCAACTTTCTGAATGAGGGACCACTCGTGAGGCCATAAAATGGTTCTACTTAGAATGTGTGTTGCTATCAGAAAGTGGTCGGAAGTTGTTGCCCACTGCCAGACCCTCAGGGCTACTCGACAAAGGGGTTAAGATCTGGTCCCCCTTGTTTATGTACCAGACCACAGACATGTTGTCTGAATGGATTGCTATCGTTCCTAGAGGGAGGGAGTCCTGAAATGCTTGCAACGAGAAAAGCACCACCCTCATCTCTGAGACGTTTTCTTGCAAATGAGCCTCATATGTTGTTGCCAGATGCCTCGAGCTGTCTTCCCAAGATAATGCCCCCATCCTATCTGGGAAGGGTCCGTGGTCACCGTCACTTGGGGATGAGGGGGATAAAGTGATGGCCTTCAGACACCAGAGGAGAGTAAATCCACTATTGGAGACCCTTTTTGCAGGAATTGGTTACCCTGATTTTGTGCGTCATGGGAAGTTCTAGAAGACTAGAATTGACCATTGCTTTGAAACTAACCACTGAAGTATTCCCGTGTGTAGACGAGCAAGGGGAATGAGAACAATTGAAGCAGTCATTTTTCCTAGTACTTGGAGAACTAATTTGGCAGAAGCTCGTTTCTTCCTGATTAACAATCTTACATAATGGTGAAGACAGCAAAACTTCCACAAAACAGAGTAGACCATCATTGCAGTTGAGTTTCTCTTTGCTCTTATGAAGACCAAGTTCTGACATGGCTCTAGAGCAGATTTTTCACAACTTCTGGTAATATCTTGGGAGGAACAGAGTTGTAGAGTATAGCTCCTGACTTGTAGCAGAAGATGCCTAGTCAGGGAGGTTATGAGCCAATTGTCCAGATATGGAAACACCTGGAATCCTCAGCGTCTCAAGTGAGCTGCCATTACTGCCATGCATTTGGTGAACACTCTGGGGGCTGTAATGAGACAAAAGGGTAGAGCTTCAAACTGGATTCCATTCGTATGTGGTAGTACGCATCCTGAAGGTCTATAGAGCACATCTAATTGTCTTTTTCCAGGAATGGAAGTATCGACTGCAGTATCACCATCAGGAACTTGGTCTTTTTCACAGATATGTTCAGACTGCTGAGATCCAAGATGAGTCTCCAGTCCCATTTTTTTTGGAACTAAAAAGAACCTTTAGTAAGTTCTGGATCCTCTCTGGTCTGTGGGGACTTCTTGGATTACTTTTTCTTAGCAAATTTTGAATTTCTAATGTTGCTTGTTCCTTCTGACTGGGTGGAACATCTGGAACGGATTTGTTTGCAAAGCGGGGAAGGAGAAGTGAATAATATATCCCCTGGATATTACGTCCTGCACCGATTTGTGGTTTATCATCTTTTGCCAGGTTTCGCAGTGCAGAAACAATTGCCCCCTGACAGTCTTCAGAGGCAAGCAATTGGGCACCCCTTCAGGAGCGCTGAAAGGACCTACCAAAGAAAGATCCTCTGGAGCCCTGATTCTGCGGGCCTCCCCTAACATGAGGGCGGTGTCTTCCATTACTGTTCCCCCTCTCACTTTAGGGGAATTTTCACCATGTGTGTCCTAGAAAGACCTTTGATTTTCTGAACCACATCCTCCCACTACCTCTCTGACCTTTGGTAAAGGGTCTGGTAGGTGTGGAAAAACGTAGCCCAATGGCAGAAAAGGTCTTGCTCTCCTGTTCACACCTGGTAAGTGTTTCTTATACTTTAGGCCCAAAAAGAGAAAAATCATCAAAAGGGGGTGTTAATGAAGGAAGACTTAAAGGGCTCCGTGAAATTGCAAAGACGCATCCAGGCTTGCCTCCTAAGAGAGATACCTGAACCCTCAAGCCCTACTCATTCCATCTGCTGCATAAGATACGTGTTTCATGGAAGAGTTTATGAATGAACTGAGGGTGGCAAGCTGAGCGGTGACCCTTTACCTGCCACTGCGTCAGCTACAGCTCGTTGGAGGGAGTCTGAAAGTTCCTTAAACAAATCCCTCTGTAATCTGGTAAAGTGGGTCAAGTAGTTAAGCAACTGTAAGGCAAGGGTCACTGATGAAAAGACGAGCTTCCTGTACCTATCCATGGTCCTGGAATCCATACTGGAGGATGGATAGAGGAACTGGTCTCCGATAGCTCCTTTTTAGTGGTCACCGCCACGACCATGGCATCAACTGCTATACCTTTATTTAAGAATGGCTTGCCCTTGGGGGCAGTAATGTACTTATCTGGCCTCCTTGGAGTTGGCTCTATGGAATCTGGGGTCTCCCAAGCCTTCTGAGAGATTAACTCAATACGCTCATCGGAAGGAGGGGTCACCTAAGAGGTTGAGGGGTGATCTCCCAAGCCTTCCGAGAGATTAACTCAATACGCTCATCAGAAGGAGGGGTCACCTAAGAGGTTGAGGGGTGACACCCAAAAGCATTCAGGTATAATGACTCCTCAGCTGAAAGGGATGTGGACTGCCAGTCACCTATCTGCTTTAAAATTTCCAGGATGTCTCCAAGACAGACATCTTCAGGAGGTGACCATGGGGACATTTCTGCCTCATAGAGATCAGTATCGGATGTGATCGACTCCTCTAGGGAGTCCAGATGCTTCCTCTTGCAAGTCTTCTTCCATGGAAGCTCCTCAGAGAGGTAGTCTGGGGAAGTTTCAGAAGAGGGGGCGTCCCCTGTTGGGCATCCTGAGGCCTGGGGTATCTGCGGTCCTGTGGAGAGGGATGCGAGAAGGAAAAGACATCTGCGCAGAACTGGGAGGAAGATCCGAGAAAGACTGTGTCTTAGAATGGGATGTAGTCAAAACCCTCCTCATGACCTAAAAGGCAGTCTGCCCCTACTCAGAACAACACCCAGGATCTGACAAAAGGGTCGTTGGGGCCAAAGGAATCTCTGGTGCAGGAGACAGAAACTCTGAGACAGAGGTAGGAGCCAAACTCTCCCACGCTGAAGCCCCCACAGGCAGGGTCAGATGAGCAAGATCCGAGCTGGCTCTGTAGACATAACCGGAGAGTGTCGGCTGCTACAGCTCTCCTGCTCCAGCTGGGGAGAAACGCTTGGGGCAGACAACGGATCCGAGGAACCTATGGGTCCCAGATCCAAAACAAAAACAAGCTGGACATCCAAATCTTCTGGCTCCGAAACCAGGGAACAGATCGGAGGAGGAGTAGGCGCCGAAGGGCAGGACTGTGTCTGATTAGATTCCTTTGGGTTCAGAGCCAATAACAACTTGGCCAAGGCTGGTGTCTTTAGCAGCCTCTGCACTACTCTATCCACATCATCATCAGACAAACTCCTGGTAGACCGGGTAGAAAGGGTTGGAGACCTTGACTTTACCAGAAAGGGAGATGGGAGTGAAGAAGGTATCAGTTCCAAAATTCAAATTCAGTGGGATCCAAAGAGGTCGGAGCCAAGGGTTCCAGCTGCTCTGACGAAATTTTGGATCCAGAAACAAAGTACAGATTTGTACCTACCATAAATGTAGATGTTCGAGTGTACACCCTGCTGCAGTCATCACACTTGGGTTATCTTGTCGTCAGGCGGTCCTGCAGTCGGCCTGAATTCCAAAGTCTTGGTCCAGCGTCGGTTGCTGTCGCTTCTTCCCTGACGTCAGTGCGCCAGGGGTATATATAATGCATCCGACGCCATTTTCTTCAGTTTTTCTTGCCCCAGATGTCAGGTGCTCCCAAAAAGGTGGTCAGTAATTAGTACCAATTTAAGAAATTTAGCACAAACACAACATCCCTCCAGCTATAAGCAAATAAATCAGGAAGGTATTGTAAAGATTTAGTCAGATCAGAGGGGATGGAGGGAGGGTAACCTGGACTGCAGCAGGGTGTACACTCGAACATCTACATTTATGGTAGGTACAAAGCTGTACTATGTTCATCGTGTTACCCTGCTGCAGTCATCACACTTCGGTAGAATCCCAAAGCTAAGGATGGGAGGAGGAGTCATAGAGGGTTAGAGGAGGCTAGAAGGCCCTGCAGAACTGCAGTGGCGAAGCCAGCTCTAGTCTTAGAGTAAAGTGGTAGTGTTTGGTGAAGGTGTGTACTGAACTCCAAGTTGCAGCTTCCAAAATCTCCTTGGTTGGGCACCCCCTGAGGAAGGCTGTAGATGTAGCTGTTGCCCTGGTAGAGTGGGGCCTTATGGTAGCAGGAACTGGTTTTCCATGATGGGTATAGCAAAAACGAATGCAATGTCCTATCCATTTGGAAATGGTCTGTTTTGAAATAGCCTTCCCTTGCGAAGGTGTAGCATAGGATACAAAGAGCTGGTCAGATTTTCTGAAAACCTTAGTTTTATCCAAGTAGTAACGAAGTTGCCTGTGAATGTCCAAGGAATACAGAAGTCTTTCTCCTTTGTTCTGTGGAGAAAGTGGATGGTTTGATTTCAAGCCACACTAGATACCACCTTAGGCATGAAGGAAGGATTAGTTCGTAGAGAAACTCTGTCTTGATGGAAAATGAGGAAAGGTTCCACTGCCATTGGTGCCTGCAGCTCTGAGACTCTTCTGGCTGAAGTTATTGCTAGCAGCAGGGCAGTCTTCCATGATATAAACTTTAGATCAGCAGAGAAAGCTGGTTCAAAGGGAGGTAGCGTAAGTTTTTCCAGAACAAATTTGAGGTCCCATGTTGGTGTAGGTGCTCTCCTGGGGGGCCTAATGTTTTTTTGCCCCTCTGAGGAACTGCCTTAGAAGTGGATGTGAAAATAAGGGTAGATCTGTGTTGTAGTGGGCTGAAATAGCTGATGCGTGGATTTTAATGGAAGAAAAAAAAAGTCCTTTGTGCTACATCTCAGTTAAATACTGTAGAATCTGAGGCATGTGAGGCTGAAGGGTATTTTGGCCTTTAGCTTGGTTCCAGGCGCAAAACCTTTTCCATTTGTCCGAGTAGGCCTTCCTGGTGCTGGGCCTCCTAGCTTCCAGAATAACATCCATAACTGCTTGAGGAAGAGGAGCTAGCTGGATGCTTAGGTGATTTGCCATGCAGCCAAATTTAAGGTTTTGAGCTGGCAGTGTAGAATCTGATTGTTTTGCTGTGTGAGCAAATGGGCAATTTGTGGTAAAATCCAAGGTGGGCCCTGGGCCATATTCCTTAATAGTGGGTACCAGTGCTGGCGCGGCCAGTCTGGGGCTATGAGTATCAGTCGTGGTCTCTCCTTTCTGACTTTCAGAAGCACCTTTGTGAGAAGAGGCAATGGAGGGAAGGCATATACTGTCAGGTTTTTCCAACTGAATGAAAATGCGTCCACTTTCCAAGCTTGATGGTGAAGTGTCCTTGTACAAAATGTTGTTAGCTGACAGTTTTGGGGGCTGGCAAACAGGTCTATGTCTGGGAGGCCCCATTTTTAAGTTATCATTGCAAATACTTGTGGATCCAGTTTCTACTCGTGGGGATCCATGATGTTTCTGCTGAGGTCGTCTGCCAATGTGTTCTTTTTTCCTGGCAGGAATTGAGCTTGTAACTGAACTTGGTAAGCCAGTGCTGTGTTCCACAAGGTCATTGCTTGCCTGCATAGAGGGTAGGAGCGTGTACCCCCTTGTTTGTTTATGTATCACATTATTGTGGTGTTGTCCGTCCTTATTGTAAGCTGTCCTGGATGTAATAGGCTCTTGAAGGCCGTCACAGCATTCTGTACAGCTAGCATCTCTTTTTGATTGATGTGCAGATTCCTTTGATCTGCAGTCCATATGCCTTGAACGCACTGTCCTGCCATGTGCCCCCCCCCAGGCGTAGTCCGATGCATTTGTTGTCATAGTTTGCCTGGATGGGGGCAAGGTGAAAGGCTGACCCTTGTTGAGGTGACATGCCTGTGACCACCATAGAAACTCTTGTTGAAGGCAGGGAATGAGAGATATCATTGTGTCCAAGCTGTAGCTGTGTTGAGACCATACGCTTTTTAGGTACCACTGTAATTTCCTCATATGCAGCTTTGCAAATGGTATTAGTAGTATGCAAGATGCCATGAAGCCCAAGGCCTGCAGATGTACTTGGCAAGTCAATGCTGTGTCCCACAAAGTCATGGTTAGTCTGTAAAGGGGGTAAGAATGTCTGCCCCCCTGCTTGTTTATGTACCACATGACCGTGGTGTTGTCTGTCTTTATCAGTAGTTGTCCCGGATGAAGTAGGTCCTTGAAGGCTGTCAGGGCATTTTGAACAGCAAGCATCTCTTTTTGATTGATATGTAGATGCATTTGGTTTGAGGACCATGTGCCCTGAATGCATCTTCCTGCCATGTGGGCCCCTCAGGCATAATCTGAAGCATCCGTTGTTAGCGTCTGCCTGGCTGGGGGTAATGTGAATGGCTGTCCCTTATTCTGGTGAAAAGCCTTCACCCACCATCGAAACTCCTGTTGCAGGCAGGGAATGAGAGTAATCATTGTTTCCAGGCTGTGGCAATGTTGAGTCCAAACACTTTTTAGGTACCATTGAAGTTTCCTCATATGCAGTCTTGCATATGGAATTAGTAGGATGCAGGATGCCATGAAGCCCAAAGCCTGCAGAATTTTTCTTGTAGATAACTGGGCCTTTGTTGCCAACATTTTGAAATAGGTAGTCAGTTGCCTTTGTTTGTCTGGCGTGAGATAAGCCATCTGGGCAGTTGTATTTAAGCTTGCTCCCAGGAATATTATCTCTTGAGAGGGTACTAGTTTTGATTTATTTTCGTTGACTGTGTACCCTAGGCATGTTAGAAGTCTTTTCACAAACGCCAGATGCTGTAGAAGAATGTCCTTGGTCTCTGCTTGAATTAGACAGTCGTCCAAGTAAGGATGTATTTGTATTCCTCTTTGTCTGCAGAATGCAATTACTGGTGCCAGGCACTTTGTAAAGACCCTGGGCACAGTAGGTAAGCCAAAGGGCAGTGCAGAGAATTGGTAATGCATTGAGCCAGCCTTAAATCTGAGGTATCTTCTGCAGGATTGTCTGACTGGGACATGCAGGTATGCCTCTTTTAGGTCTGAAGTCACAAGCCAAGCATTCTTGCCCAGCATGGGCAGAAGCTGCTGCAAAGTCAACATTTTGAATTTTGGTATATCCAGGAATGTGTTCAGAATAGATAGGTCCAGTACTGGTCTCCAGGCCTTGTCCTTTCTGGGTACCAAGAACTGTCTTGAGTAAAATCTTTGTCCCTGCTCTTGTTCTGGTACTTGTTGAATGGCCCCCATGTCCATGAGGGATGAGACTTGTTTTTGCACCTCTGCCCATTGATTTTTTGGCAGATCTGGCCAGCCGTTTGCCTTTGACAGGGTATGGAAATGGAACTTGTAGCCTTGTGACACTATTTAGAACCCACTTGTCCTGGGTTATAATGTGCCAATTTTGATAAAAAAGTGCTAATTTTCCCCCTAAGGGTGCTGCCAGGACATAAGTGCTTGGTGCTGGCAGGGCAAAGTCATTGGGACTGTTTCCTGTATTGTTGTGATTGGTCTTCTCCAACTTTGGAGGTAGAAGCACCCCACTGCTTTGACCTGTATGAACCTTGCGCCTGGGATCTGCCCCTTTGAGGTCTGTCTGACACAGGAAAGGACCAATTATTTGTAGGCCAGTGTCTACTAAACCTAGGTGGCTGTACTTGTAAAAATATCTTTGACAGTTTGCATAGATTTAGCTTTGTCCTCCATTTTCTTTAACTCCTCTTCTGCCTTCACACCAAACAAACTATCATGCTGTAAAGGTGTATCTAATAATTTAACTTTGACATGATCAGGCAGATTTTGTTCTTTTAACCAAGCATGCCTCCTAATTACATAACCCGTAACTGCGGCCCTGCAGGAGGTCTCCAAAGAATCAAAACCACATTGCAAAGTATACTTTCCAACTTGTTCAGCTACATGCAATAAATACTGCATTTCCTTGTTTTCTGCACATTCAGAGTTTAACAACATTTTCTGTTTAAATAATGCCATGACATGTTGCTGATATTTGAGCATATGAAACTGACAGTTTAAGGCCGTTATAGCCAAGGTAGCAGATGTGTAAACCTTTTTTCCCCATCTATCCAGTGCCCTAGAATCCCTGTCAGAGGGGGTAGATTTTTTTGCAGCGGAAGCCTTAACTCCTTTGGGACCCTATGAAATAGTTTCTGGGTCAGCAGCAGGGTTTTTAAAAAGGAATTTATGAGAGTCAGGAACCCTGTAATATCTGTCAGGCTTAACAGGAGCTGGAGGTAAGGAGTCAGGGGTCAGACTAGACTCCGAAAACACATCTACAATGTCTAACACAGGTGGAATGGCTAGAGGCCTGTGTTGAGGTAGTAAAAGGAAATCCCTGAGCCTCTTTTTAGATTCTGAAAAATCTAGGCTCACCCAGTGGAAATGCTCCCTCATGGTATGCAAGGCTTCCCAAAAAGAATAGTGCTCTGGAGGAGAAGCTAAAGGAATAGATTCTTCAGCATCAGAATCCTCATAGGCGGGAAGAGAATGTTCCTGATCAGAAGAAATAGAAACCTGATCTGAAGATTCATAGTCAGTCTCTTGCCTAGGCCTCTTATCAGGAGGGGGATGGGAACCCCTGATCAAGGTAATCAAGTCTTCGGCCATTTTGAGCATCTGTTTTTTGGGCATAGAGGCCTGTCCACGTGGCTCTTGAGTTTGTTTCTTTGCTTTAGAAGGTGCTTTAGTCTTTGCCTTTGAAGCTGAAGTCAGTTTAATGTAAAGATGTTTAGGTCGGAATACACCCTCAGAAGCCGGTGCCTGCTCAGCGGCTCCAGACCTATCTGAGGGAATAGTGTCCGAGGCTCCAATACCTTGAGTTTCCAGTGGCATAGCCGACTCCACGTGGGAGTCGGTAGCGGCCTGCGACTCTAAAGTAGCGGGAGTCAGGGGCTGCGAAAGCGCCTCACTGAGAACCGGCAACTGGCTTAGGAGAAGCTTCATCGTCGGTTTTTGGCCTCGGTTGTTTATCTCTCTCCTTTTCTTTGCGTTTTTTGTGAACTCCGGTAGTCGGATGGCTATCCGACGACATTTCTGGATAATTAAACCGGCGTCCAAAATAGTTTCAAGCAAAATCATACCGACACTTAACAGTGTGTTGGTTAAATCTAGCACAAAACCGACAACCAGAAACGTTGTGATCAGGGCCTAGGCAAGGAATGCATTAAGAATGAAAGTCCTTATGAGGTATTTGCTTTCCACAAGAAATACAATTATTAACTTTTTCTGACATCAGTCTGGAGCAAGAAAAAAGTTTCCCCAACGGGGTACTTAGCTTTATTGAAGACTCCGGGTCTGAAACTCGAACACGAAAATCTCAAGAGTCGGCTGACCGGCACTTGCGAACTGCTTCTGCTTCGGGTACCGCGCAGCAAGAAAGACTGAAGAAAATGGCGTCGGCTGCTTCTTTTAAACTTCTGACGACCTGACGTAATGGGAAGAGGCGACAGCAGCCGACGCAGGACCCAATACTTTGGATTTCAGGCCGACTGAGGGCAACCTGGCAGCAGGATTACCCAAATGTAATGACTGCAACAGTGAAACACGAAGAATGTCAATTATCACACACACTCAGAGAGAAACGCATGCCAGAAAGCATCCTCTAAATTAAACAGACAGAAAAAAACTTCAGAAGATAGCAAGAATTATTTTTTTTAAACAGTAATCGTTCTCTAACTCAAACAGACAATAAAGAAGAGGAAGGGAAGAAGAAAGAGTGGAATAAACATCATCTAACTTAAATGGACATTAACAAACATCCTCTAACTTAAATGGATGCTAAATGGAAGCAAAGGGGGATCAACACTCGCCATCTATAAATGAAAAAAAAATGAGGAAGGATACACAAAAGGTCAGAAAAAACTATATGAAACTAATAATAGAAAGGATTAAGTTTAACAGAAGACTTAAACAAAGAAAGCACTTAGCCCAGAGCTTGCTTAGGAACCACATCTTTCGCAGAGCGGCAAACGAGATACGGGGAAGTTAGGGAGTTGCATTATGGGTAAGGGAGAATGCCTATGAGCTTTGCTAAAGGCCTTTATAAAAGACTGAGACAGATCTGATAAATCGGATCCGATCCATCAGTGAGAATAAAGGCGAGACTGACAACATCACATCCAGTGTTATCTTCTTTATGTAGTTTGCTAAGAGGTAACATGAAGAAAGCAGTGAACATATACCACAAGGCCCAGAGTATCTTTTTTGTTATAATGGTGTTCCTTTAGGAAAAATCAAGGAAGATACTAATAGAGAATGATACCCCCTTTATACGAAGAAAGACTTTACACTGAGCAGTCTCCAGCAGTGCAGCCTTGAATAACTTGGTTTTGGAGGGTTACAAGTGTAATTTTTAGCTGTTGACGGACATCTCCAACTTTGTCATGTAAAAATGGTCAAGTTTTCATCATGACATAGACAGATATGGGCACCCCTGAGCAATGGTCCCAAGCTTTCGGTGAATACCCTGAGAGCAATGAAAAGCCCAAGTGGCAAGTAGGTGGACTGGAGGTGAGTAAAGCCCTTTGGATAACTGAAGAATATCCTGTGTTCCTAAAAATGGGTATGTGAAGGTATATGCCCCCTCATGTCTTAGTGCCCTGGGGTTTCCTCATAACCAACATAAGACAGTCTTGCAAAGTGAGCATCTTGAATTCTTTAATTTTCTGACCCTTAGAAGTTGCTATACAGAAATTACAGGACATGTTTCAAGGGTCCATCTTTCCTTGCAAAAACTCAATGCCATCTTTTGCCTGTATGTGCATGTGTGTATGAGGTACTTGTTCTATAGCTGCATGTGGTGCTAAATTATCTATTTCTGGCCCTACTACACTGAATTGATCTGCAAGGACTTGAGGTACTCCCATAAGAAGCAAGAAGGTTTGGAATTCATTTTGCATCCTAAATATATACATTTCTCTCACATAAGAGTCTGACATCAGGGTGAGACAATGACTTTTGAATAACCTTAAACTTCCACATACAACCTTGGTAGGGGAAGGAAAGAGTGGTCTGTTTTGCAGTCAATTAGAAGAAAATTCCTGGGAAGATGGATGTACACTACTCCTTCCTCAAGATGCTCCACCTTCTTCATTCTCTCCAGATGCCCATTTCAAAGGCTTTCTTTTGTTTAGTCTGATCACTCCTGGTTTGCTTTCTGTAGAAGGGCCATTTTTCAAAGTGGTAACTTCTGCTGCATTTTAGAGCAGGTAGGAGAAAAAAATAATTCCAACATTTCATCTCATCTCCTAAAAGCTTCATCATCAGAAGGGCCAAGGCAAGACTTGCCAAGGGGGCATGTAAAATATGCGACTCCTGCGATGACCACGTCTCCTTAAAACTGCTGTAGTGGTAGCAGCCTCGGCAGATGCATCTATAGTATCATAATCACACTTTATGACAAAAGCATATACCTACTGGGTTATCTGAATCACTTTTGAAATTTTCCACTTCTGAGTGTATTCAATAAAGAAGTCTATCATCTTCTCTATTTGTTTTTGAAAAACTCCTTGACACTGCAAACACAGTTCAGACAGCTGATCTTGATATCCAAACTTACAGATGTATATACCCTTTTTACCTAAGCAGTCTAATCTGGTAATATTGAAATGGTATCTAGTGAGAAAACTACTAGGTCTGCTACTGGGTTTTTATAGGGTCTATATTACAACCACGAAAAGTCAGTTCAGCGAATGGCTTTTACATCGAAAATGCTGTTCGTCGAACTCGCTCTAGTGGGGGGCGCCCCCTGCTAAATATACATACCAACTCCGAGATCTCACTACAGTGAGGAAAGGGCAAATTTTCCGATCTTCACTGTGCCGCGATCTCACTATAACAGTTAGATGAATGGCATTTTCGATGTAAAATGCCATTCGCTGAACTGACTTTTTCGTGGTTGTAATAGAAACGTGTTTTTATATTACTTGCTCAGCCTTTTCATTTATTCTATAAAAACTTTTTTTTAAAAGGTACAGCGGGATGTGAACCTTGTTACAGGGAAGCATTTTCAAAGATGTTCTCAAATAGCCAGAACACTAGAAGCACAGCTGTGGGTTCAGGCTGGTTGATGTCTGGCAAATCCATTTCTCTTGTGTTAGTGCAAATGATCCTTGTAGCCCACCTGAAGTGCTCCATTACAAGGCTGACTGTCTCATTGAAGGGGATACCCTTTGGGGAGAGGGGCAGATGACAGCAGTGTTCTGTATACATACTAGGGACAGGTTCATAACCCAGAGACTGCCCATGCTATGGAACAGATTTCCCATACATGTCAAGCAGAGCAGCTCGTTGATTCTCTTCAAGAGAAATCTTGTTGAGTGGATGGGAAACAGAAACTTCACCCTGGGGATAACTCCAGTGGCTCTACTTGACAGAGGCACTGGGAACTAAGGTCGGGTGGCACTATGCCAGGGTAATCCTATGGCTAGGCTTGTAAAGGCCCCAGGGCCATTAGCCTTGTACACACCTATGAACCTATGACAATATATCTGTTTTTATTTTATTTTCGTTTGTTAATCAGGTAGAACACTGATTCAGATGGATGGAATTTGTTAAGTATATGCTAATTCACTGACTTCATCCTTGCTAACACTGAAGTCTAATACTGACACATGAAAGGGAGCTTTTCTTTTCTGTTTTGATCTGAGAGGGCCAGATGTGGTGGGTCTAGTTGCTGGGGAAGGGTGAGAATTAACTCTTTGTGACACAGCAATGTATACCCTCAGCAAACATTTTGCTAATTAAAAAATGGAGTATCTGTCTCAACCTTATTACCGTTCCCAAGGGACCAGGTTCTGAAGCTCTAGAGAAGCAGTCACATAAGACAAGTATTAATGGTTGATATTTCTACTGCACACAAGGAGGGTGAGAATACCTTTCTCTGCAGCTGCACTGTCTTTCTCACCTAACACCGGCCCAGTAGCTGGCATCTGGAGACTACCATTCTACTACAGCACAGTAAGTTCAAGAGTTGCAACCTGGTCAATTTGTGATAGTACTACCTTGCTGTTGGGCTCCCAGAGGGCATGAACAGATGGCTGTGCTTCTGGGATCATGGTGCTTACCAGCTGGTGCCTTTGAGGATCAGGAGTTCTCAGGTTTGAGCGAGTTTAGCAGGGTAACTAAAGCTTTGTGAATTTTGCCTGCTACTTGGTTACTATTTTCCAGCACTTTTGCATTTTCCTCCATTTCTTTTCCTTCTTTTTAAGATTCTCCACAGGGAAGGCCCACCCGATGGAGAAGGGGTGTGCATCCCTTGGCCTAGGGCTACGAATTTTTGTTGGTCCACAAAGCCTTTAAGCAATTTGGTCCTACTTCTCAAGGTTTTCTTTCTGAAGTAAAATTATCCCTTGTATGTTGAAACTAAGTTCTGAACCCTGACAAAAACCGAAGAAGAAAGTCCTTTACTGCAGTCTGCCTAACACAGCATTACTTGTTTGCAATTAGCACTGGGGGCATTGTGGGTTTTGTAAAGACATGGATAAACATGCTTGATCAAAATGCAGTAATACAACAAATAAAAAACAGTAATGTATAAACTATATATTTACCATAAAACCTGTTATTTGTAATACTCTCTTGCTGACCATTAGCTGAAGGATTAGGAGCCAGATGAAGGATTTGCTATGTCATGTGCATTTTTTAGTTTACTAATTTGTAATGGAAAGAAGATGAAGGGACTTATTTTTACCATTAAGTTATCCAGGTCAATCAGGATGCCAGAATGACAGACAATAAATAAAACTGGCTGTGTCTTTAAAATCATAGCCCGGTTTCTTTGGAAATTCTAAACAAAGTCTATGAAATTATAGAAGCAGTGAGAAGGCAAATAGCAGTTTCTTGTCTCACTGATAAGGCGGCACCATATGTATGGACCGCACACCTTCCAGTAAAGAATCAGCAGTCTATATGGACTTGGATAGAAAAGGCAGAAAAATAGACTAAAGGATACCCCATGATCACAGGGAATAATCTTATCCACCATCTTGTAAGCCACCTAGAGGACGTACTTAACCAGTACGGCACAGAGTTTAACCTAGGGCTTCTGACAGGCGTTAACAATGGACCACTGTGAACTCCAGGAAGCTTCTCTGAAAAGCTAGACTTTGAAACCGAGCCTAATATCAGAATGTACACAACGCAAAAACAATTTCTTAAGAAAAAGAACGCTAGAAAAATGTACTCCTTCAATGCTAAGAAATTTAAATGCAATTCACATTCGCAACCAATGCATTTAACAGTAGGAAAACAAAGTTGAAGGTTAACAGCTGCATATGCATTCACCCTAACTTAGAGGCAACCCTCCTTATGATAAAAGCTGGGATCACAAAATATTGCAAAGCCAGAAGTATAGATTCTACTTCAGGATTCAGGTGATGAGATGAAGACAGTCTTCGGCCATCATCACAGGAAGTACTTTTACAGTTCAAATATGTAAAATCAAAACAATGGTCATCATACTACTGCAGTAGCATCTTACCTTTGATATCTCTATGTACAATCATGTTACTGTGCAAATAATGTACTCCTTCTAGAATCTGTCGTGTGAACCTTCGAGTCACATTCTCTGTAAGTGCACCATAGGATTTTAACTGGTCCTTAATTGAACCCTAGGAAAATATTTGAAAAAAATCATAATGTAAGATGGATCAATATTTTTTATAACTATTTTCAGAACAATGTTAACACATCTTCACTGCTACACAATAAAGTGTTAAGAAACGGTTCATACTCTCAAATATTAAGTCAAATGCCAGAATTATAATAAAATTCACTCCTACAAAAATACAAGGAATAATTAAACAAGTTAGGGAAAATGCATAGTTTTGACTAAAACAGGAATAATCAAGTTGCTGTATTTCAAGTGTTTTATGCTTGACTGAACATAGAAATTCATGTCAAAGTATATTTTCTTGGTTATACTCAACATATTTTTTCCGTTGATTATGCTGCATGCACTGACTCATAAAAGGTGTGAGAGTATGTGGGTGGTTAATTCTGTAACACCTAACAACTCTTTTAAAAATGAATGAATATCCAGCCTGAGAGGTATTAACCTTTATTCTACTTTCATTTCCCATCCTTTGGATTGGACATTAAACCACACCTGTCCGGGTTGTTGGCAGTTCAGGTGGATGTAAAAGATCACATGACACTTATCAAAAACAGTAGGAGAATTTCATGGTGCCCTAGCTAAATTTCCCTCAGTCAGTATGACTACCAACTCAGGTTTCCCCTGAAAACAGTCAAAAGGGCTCATGGGACTAACCAAAGTGTAAATAAATAAATGCATACATACATTGAGTATTATTTTCTAAAGCTCCTTTTTCCAGGAAGTACATGCCTTCCACCAGCATATGCAAGGGTGTTACAGGCCACATAAGTTCAACACGACTAATGCTTGAAACCTGCTCCCAACCAAGGAGAAAGCATATGTCCAGCAAATCAAGGGAAACTAATACATTTCATACCTACACTGTTACAAACGTATATATATATATTTACTTGCCAGATTTGCAGGAACTCCAAAAGCAGCCTATGCAGACAAAAGCTACTCAAAAGGGAACAGTAGTAGGGCGTTTCTGATTCACTGAGATTTGTCTCCTTGTAGATCAAACAGGTTCACAGGAATAGTGAACAAGCTCATGACCTACTAGTCTCCAAGGAGCTTGATATGTCAGATCCTATGCTGGAATTTGTGGATGCCCTTGTACTTATCCATTTCCTTCCTCTAAATATGGTTTGACAACTGAAATTTATGCAAGAGAGGGAGTTTAGTTCATGGGTGCAGAGTCTGACATTAGTAGTAGTAGTAGTCACATTTTACAGTATGGCTGATGTTTTTATTGAGACTCGGTCCTTTTGTGGTCTGGTCATTAGGGGATTATAAACAAAGGGCTGTGAATACCAAGAGGTCCTTTAATGCTCTGCATGTGTCACACAGGTCTTCTCTAAGAAGACAGTAATTTAACACAGACGAGACAGTGTGTTTCTGTAGAGTCGAGCTACAAGAGAAGCCACAGAGATCTATGTAATGTCTTTGGCTAAAAGACAAGTCGTGCAGCCCTTTGATTCTTCTGTGTCAGGAATCTTTGTAGACAAGGTGGCATCTAAGTGGGTCACAGAAATGTGTGTAGCATTCTATAATTGTTTTAAGAGCTGTATACAAAGGGGTACAACGACCCTTCTGGCATGGATTTCAACCTCATGAAGGAGCAAATGGGCAATTCCTTATACTTTGCAGATGGTAGTGCCTACACTGGGTATCAAATGAAAGGTCATCTACATGAATTAACCATTCTTATAACTTTTACTTATTACCCCATATACAAATTTATCTGAGGGGTTGCAAAATGATAAACGTGCATATTTTTTTTTTTTACACTAAAACAGTCATAACTCTCAACCTTAGTCCAAGAAATCTGAACAAAGCCAAAAATATTGGGGGGGGGAGACAGTGAAACTCCCAAAGTCAGGGACAAATTTTAATCATTCTTCTTAAAAACTTATAAAGTTGTTAGAACAGATTTTGCACTACCATGCACTTTCTAAACGATTTGAAGTCTAAAACTCAGATATCTGTCATCTAGTGACTTCAATCTTCAATGATCTGATAGAAAACCACAAATTTTATGAGGATCACACCAACAATATCAGGCAAAAACGTGGGCATTTTGTGAACATCTGGCCAGATGAGAGGTATGCACAAAGTAATTTCTACTCTATCATGTGTGTGCAATTTGAAGTGATATGTTGATATTAGAGTTACGGACAATGTTCCTGTGCTTGCAGTCATCTGCATATTTGGTGAGCTGGATCCTGGAGAAAATTCTGACATCTGAGAAAAAGATAGAAAAAAATGAAAGGCTTCAGGGCAGAGCCTTGAGGGACTCCAGTGGTGACAGTGGATACTGAGAAGACTTCCTTTTATTCTTACCCGATATGTATGACCATGTACCGAATCTGCACTAAAGTTATTAGACCACAGTTTATCCATGATTTTTTTTCAAAGAAAATAATGTTTTAGCTACATATACTTAAGGCGGAAGGGTAAACAGATCTTCACCCTGGTTAAACGTTATACTCTTGAAGAAATGTAGAAGTTAATGTATGTTAAAACCTACTTTTGTCAAACCATATTAGATTAGGTCACAGAGAAAAAATTGTTGTGTACAATCTTACCATAACCATAGATATCCTCATCTTCTATGTTGCGGTACTCTTTACATATGTGGTGTATTCTGCCCATCAACCCAACATTGGTCATGTATACAAAAGCTTAGAGCCACTGCCTGTACGTGGAACATCGCACAAAGGACAATGTCAGCCATAAAAGGGATGTCTGCACGTGCAATCTTCAGAATAAGAAAGCCCCATAAGGAAAGGAGTCCAAAAGGAGCCTAAGGAGATGATCCTAGGAAACAGCAAGTTGTAGTGGGAAGGCAAGAGGGACAGAATACTGAAACATAGAAGAGAAGGGCATTATGGTTATGGTAAGATTTTACACAACTATTCTATGTCCTTCGATTCAGTGTTGCAGTATTCTTTACATATGGGAGAGTGCAAAAGCTGAAAGGGAACCCAGGGAGGAGGACAGAGTAGGAAAAAGCTAAGAGGAAGCATTTTCTAGGAATCCATGCAGAATCACCCTGGCAAAACTTGCCCTGGACGTAGAAACGGTGTCCAATTTGTAATGTTTCATAAAGGTATGAACCAGTGACCAAGTGGCAGCTTCCAGGATGGAATGAGCATCTAGACCTTTAAAGAAGGCCTCTGAGGATGCAACTGATCTAGTGAATAGGCCTTAACAGATGCCAATAAAGACTTCCCATGGAATTCATAGCAAAACACAATAGTCTTACAGATCCAAGTGGAAATGGCTTGTTTGGATATAGGCAAACCCAGAGTCCTGAAAAGAAACAAAAAGTTGGTCAGACATCTTAATGTACTTAGTTTTGTCATGTAAAATCTGAGTTGTCTATGAACATACAGGGTATGCAATATCCTCTCACTGAGGGATTGTGGCGAAGGGAAAAAGGCAACTGGATGGACTGGTTAAGAGACAGCTCATTCATCACTTTGGGCATGTTGCTTGGATTAGTTCTCAAGGATACTCTGCCCCTATGAAAAACTAGGAAAGGGGGGAAGCCACCAAGGTCTGAATCTCAGAGACTCTTCTAGCAGAGGTTAAGGTTACTAGAAGTACAGTTTTTCATGTGTAGAACTTTAGAGAAGCAGAAGATGCTGGTTCAAAAGGGTCTGAATAAGCTTTTCTAACACATAGTTAAGATCCCAAGGAGGAGGAACTGGTTCCCGGGGGAGGGGGGGGTCTTAAATGTGGGACGCCTTAAAGGAAAAAGCTCAACTCCCAACCTGAAAGCTAACGGGGGAGTTAAAGACGAACAGGCAGACAACGCAAAATGGACTTTAACGGAGAAGCAGGAAAGATCACTATTGAGCAATTCACACAGATAAGAAAGTACTAAGGGATTGTCCGTACCAAAGGGATCCTCTTTCCTTTTTTGGCACCAAATGGAAAATCTTTCCACTTGAAAATGTAAGATATTCTAGTACTGGGTTTCCTGGCCTCCTGCAAAACCCGTAGCATGTCCTTAGAAATTAGGTGCCTGAAAGGGATCAAAAGTTGATCACCCACAAGGTTAGCTGTATGGTTTACACATGGGGGTGAATCAATGATCCCTTTTCCTGAGTGAGCCTATGGGGTACTTATCTGAAGCTGGAAGACAACACAGATGGTATCCAATGGCAGACTGAATGTATATGTCAACCATTCTGAATGGCGGCGAAAAAGTTCTGAAGACTGTATGTGCGGACATCCCTATTATGGCAGATGTCTGTGCCTTCGTGCGACATCCTATGTACAGGCAGTGGCTCTAAGCTTCTGTATACAGGCCAGACATTGGGTCGATGGGCGGAATAAAACCCACATGTAAAGAATACTGCAACATTGAATAGGACACAGACGTATTCCATGTTTGCCTAAGTGCTATAAAAATTCTCTCCAGCACCTTGCATTTTTGTAAGGGTGAGGAGTCCATGGAAAGGCCACCCTTGTGGGCTGGATGCTCCACTAAGGATCTACATAAGCATGTTTACTACGCTTTTTTTTTTCCCTCCACAAACTGGGCTTCCTGCAATTGCTGGTTCCAAGGAAGTGGTGTTGCTGACCTTGCTAAGTACAGGGGTGACTATTTCAGGTGGGAACTTGCTGAAGAAAGAATGGATGTGGTTACATAATGTGGTGGGAGATTTGATCTAAATGTGTGCTACTCTCAGATACATATCGGATCTGTTATTGCAATACTTTTTTTTTTCATACAACTACATTCCTGTTCCTTCTACATCAATTTTCATTTGTCAATGGAGACGATGTCATTAGAATCACAAATTCTGATGCCAAATTTTACCTCAAACAAATCTTTGAGTAATCTGATAATTTTAGTGAATTACTTTTACCTTCTGCTGGGCTAGTTAAGGTTTGAAGGCTTTGTACGCTCTTTTCTTTTGGATTAATAATTTGCTAATTCTGTAACTCCACCATCTAGGTTTAATCAGAATACTTATGTATGTATTTCAAAGTGCTGTAGATGGCCTTGAATGCCTAACGAAAAGGCTGTGTGTGGGGGAGACTAACATAAGAATCCAGCTGACTGATGAAAAGTGACCGTTCAAGGAACAACATGACATCAGTTTTTTTTAATACGTTTGATTGGATACATATTCATATTAGGAAAATTACATCACTGCAGTCTGCGTGGAGAAGGAGGTGGGGGTGACATTTAGTTTAGCACAGCTGGCAGAGATGTTTTTTGGGATTACATTAGTATACTCCTGACCTTTGCCAGTACTTTTTACTATCTGTTTGAAATTGTTTATGAAGAACAGCAAATTTCATGCTCAGTTATTGGCTGAAGTATATTTTTCTCAGTCAACGTGGGATAATTTAGGTCACTGAGTACAAACGTATTTTCTATTATGGGGAGGATTATGTTTGCCAGAGAAGTGTCCATGTTCTTGCGGTGACACGGAGAGTTGCAACAAATTATAAAACTGCAGCTCATGTTATCCTTAGAACCTGGGTGTGGAATACTTTATGCAGACAACCTTTTTCTGTAACTCTCTTTGGAAAGACGAAAAAAAAATGGATACATAACCTCCTTGCTTGGTGAGCTTAACTGAGTGGAAATAAATGTAATCCAGTATTACTGGCATACAGGATGGGTCTCAATCATGTCTCCACAAAGGCACATACTCTGATTCTCTCAAAAGCAAGGGAAGCATTTAGGCATTTTTTAAACTTATATAAAAAGAACAATAACATACCTTCCAGGGCAAATGTAGTACTGCTTAAGTAGTAAAGACAAATAATAAACGAAATCAGCAGCAAAGCAGTACTCCAACCATGCAGACCATGAAATGAGTCCACCATGAAATAAAGTAAAATAAAATAGAGTATCTATTTATTACAAAACTTATAAGCACTTTCACATAGGACCTTCTTCAGACCATCAAACAGACAAATACTGGTCAGGTACATTTAAATAGTATAAGCCCACCAATCATCTCAATGCTGAAATACATTTAAAGAGACATCACATAACCCACATAGCAGCTTCTAAACTAAAAGCATACATATCAAAATATAAAATATATATGTGAAATATACATAACATAAAAAATATGATTTAAAACACAATACATATGCTTGGGGCAAATGCTACTTGACACAATCTCCTAGACTTCAAGGTGGTTGTTTTGAGTCTAATTTGATAAACATGTTCCCTTACTCCATCTTTAAAAGGTCTGTCAGTCTTCCCAAAACAACCACTAATGCCTGATTGAAACATATTATAGCAGAGGGGGAAGAGCATAGGTTTAGGTTTTTAGTGATGGATTTGGTTAAACCAACTGAGCGGGAAAGGTTATATACGAAACCTAACTGAAAGTAAATAAGTTAGGTGGATTTTGAGGCTTAGAGCAAATAGGGGTAGGGGGCTTGAACGAAAGGGCTTCCATTAAGCCGACCTTGAAGTCTAGGAGATTAAGTGTCAAGTAGCATTTTCCCCGAGCATATGTATTGTGTTATGTATGCATTTTGTAAGTCGTATTTTTTATGTTGTATATATTTCATATATATTTTATATTTTGATATGTATGCTTTTAGTTTAAAAGCTGCTATGTAGGTTATGTGATGTCTCTTTAAATGATTTCAGCATTGAAATGATTGGTAAAATCTGATTGGTGCACTTATACTATTTAAATATACCTGACCAGTATTTTGTCTGTTTGGTCTGAAGAAGCTCCTATGTGAAAGCGCTTACCAGTTTTGTAATAAATACATATTCTATTTTATTTTACTTTATTTCATGGTGAACTCGTTTCATGGACTGCATGGTTGGAGTACTGCTTTGCTGCTGATTTTACACCTTCAACTTATCAGTGAGGTAAGAATGCATCCCTGTTATAGCTAAACATCAGGGACCCTTCCCTTTGTGCGTCTACAAATAGGAAGACTCCCATGCAATAAAAAAAAAAACAAATGTGACGAGCCATAGGACAACCAAGGGTAGCATACAGTTTTGCCACAGAACTCCTAAGTTTGTAAACACCAGACAATGCAACCATTTACTGAGAATTTCTACAGTTTGGTACTTCAGTGTTTGTGGTGTCATGTGTAGGATGTGTACTTCCAGGAGTCTGGTATGAAGTAGGAGGAAGGCTCACACAGGATTTGATATATCCAGAGTGCACACCAGCAAATGCTTCTTTGGTTTCCACAGCAAAATGCTGCAGACAGTAAGTGGGAACGGTTTTCTGTCTGTGTAGTTTGCCTTTTCTTCTCTGTTGAGCGACTGTGGAGTTTATATGTTCAGAATTACTTTTATTTATTGCATTTGTCGCAGGTAGGAATGCATTACAGTACAAATATTTAAATGTACAAATAAAGCTAAACAAACAAAAAAAATATATATATATATATATATATATATATATATATATATGTATGTATAAAAGTAGCACACACACTTTTGACTACCTTATGTACAAACTTGGGGAAAATTATTTAACAGCATTCTCTTTTCCCTCTCCTTTTAGCAGACAATGAAGTACATAAAACACGTTAAAAGAAACATGACTCTTTCAACATCTATATAACAAAAACTACAATGTACTCAATGTTGTGATACACTCAACAAAACAGTACGATGCAATCAAAAGTTGTTGATATTATGTACATACTACTTGGCTACTACAGGCATCCTGACTGGATAACAGTAAAACCACAGAATAAATCCAATTCCAAACATGACAAACTTTAATATTGCCTATAAAATTAATGATTATTTCATCCAGGCTGCTAATTCACTACTCCAATCAATAATCAATACCAATGCAGACTCCAAACCAGACATCTCAAACAAGAAATAATGACTACTAATAAAAAATAGCTCTAGCAATAAAGTACAGTTGTGTACACTTACCATAAATGTAGATGTTTGAGTGTATTGCAGTCATTACATTTGGGTAATCTGCTGGCAGGTTGCCCTCAGTCGGCCTGATTAACAAAGTCTTGGGTCCTGCGTCGGTTGTTGTCCCTTCTTCCATGATGTCAGGGGTATAAAACATGCAGCCGACACCATTACATCAGTTTTTCTTGCCCCAGATGTCAGGTGCCCCCCAAATGGGGAGCCAAATATATAAGTAATTAAAAACACAAAAATATACCTCCAAACAAAAGTAAATACACCAAAAAGGCTTTTAAGCATAGTAAAGGAAAGTAGAGGTATAGTAAGAGAAAAACAGGGAGCTGGAGGGAGGGTAACCAGGACTGCAACAGTTTCACTGTTGCAGTCATTACGCTTGGGTAGATTCCCAAAGCTAAGGTTGGGAGGATGGATTTATACAGCATTAAGACCAGCTATAAGGTCCTGCAAAACACAAGTGGCAAAGCCAGCTCTGGATTTAGAAAAAATTGGTAAGTGATAATGCTTGGTGAAAGTATGAACTGAATTCCAGGTAGCAGCTTTGAGAATATCCCTGGTAGGAACACCTCTGAGAAAGGCTGTAGAAGTAGATGCAGCTCTGGTGGAATGAGATCTGATCCCCTGAGGGATAGGTTTTCCATGGTGCTTATAGCAGAAATGAATGCAATGGCTTATCCATTTTGAAATGGTTTGTTTTGAAATAGCCTTTCCCTCTGCCCCTGCAGCAAATGCTACCAGCTGCTGTGCTCATCCCTTGAGATTGATTCCAGGCACAGAATCTTTTCCATTTGTCAGCATAATATTTTCTAGTACTAGGTCTTCTCGCCTCCAAAATGACATCCATCACAGGCTTGCTGAGGGGTGCTAAGGTGGAATTTAAATGATTAGCCAAGCTGCAAGATTCAATGTTTGGAGCTGAGGATGTAGAATTTGGTTCTCCTGCTGAGACAGTAAGGAAGGTGTCTGAGGCAGGTGCCATGGAGAAATTTGTGAGACACTGCGCAGGAGTGGGTACCAGTGTTGGCGAGGCCAGTCTGGAGCAATCAAAATCATGTTTGGTTTGTCCTGTTTGACTTTTAGTAGAACTTTGGAGGGCAGAGGCAGAGGGGGAAATACATAGACTGATAGGTTTTTCCAGCTGAAGGACACAGCATCCACTTTTTCCAGGCATTTTTGTGAGGTGTTCTTGTGCAAAATTTGTCCAACTGGTAGTTCTGGGGTGAGGCAAAAAGATCTATGTCTGGGCTCCCCATTTGCGTGTCAACATGTTGAAAATCCGTGGTTCCAGTTTCCATTCATGTGGGTCCATGAGATTTCTGCTTAGTTCATCTGCCAGAATATTCGGCTTTCCTGGCAGGAATTGAGCTTGTAGTTGTACTTGGTAGCTCAATGCTGTGTTCCACAATGCCATGGCTAGTCTGCAGAGGGGGTAGGAATGTGTACCCCCCTGCTTGTTTATGTACCACATAACTGTGGTGTTGTCCGTCTTTACCATTAGTTGTCCTGGTTGAAGGTAGTCCTGGAAGGCTGTCAGTGCATTCTGTACAGCTAGCATTTCTTTTTGATTGATATGAAGGTGCATTTGATTTTGGCTCCATTTGCCCTGAATGCACTTCCCTGCCAGATGAGCATAGTCTGATGCATCTGTAGTTAGGGTTTGGGTGGCAGGGGGTGGTGTGAATGGCAGTCCCTTGTCTGTATAGGGGGTAGGAATGTGTGCCCCCTTGCTTGTTTATGTATCACATAACTGTGGTATTGTCCGTCTTTATTAATAGTTGCCCTGGATGTATTAGGTCCTTGAAAGCTGTCAGGGCATTCTGTACAGCTAGCATCTCTTTTTGATTGATGTGAACATGCATTTGTTACTTGGGCCACGTGCCCTGAATACATTTTCTTGCCGTATGTGCCCCCCCCAGGCATAATCTGATGCATCCGTTGTTATTGTCTGCCTGGCTGTGGGTAAGGTGAAAGGCTGTCCCTTGTTGTGGTGACAGGCCTGGGACCACCATCGAAACTCCTGTTGTAGGCAGGGAATTAAAGTTATGATTGTCTCCAGGCTGTGACAATGCTGAGTCCAAACACATTTTAGATACCACTGTAGTTTCCTCATATGCAGTTCTGCATATGGAATTAGTAGAATGCAGGATGCCATGAAGCCCAGGGCCTGCAGAATTTTTCTTGCAGGAAGCTGGGTTTTTGTTGCCATCATTTGAAAGTAATGAGTCAGTTGCCTTTGCTTGTCTGGTGTGAGATAAGCCATCTGGGCAGTTGTATTTAAGCTTGCACCCAGGAATATTATCTCTTGAAAGGGCACTAGTTTTGATTTCTTTTCGTTTACTGTGTACCCTAGGCAAATTAGCAATCTTTTTACAAACGCCAGATGCTTTAGAAGAATGTCCTTGCTCTCTGCTTGAATAAGGCAGTTGTCCAAGTAGGGATATATTTGAATTCCTTTTTGCCTGCAAAATGCAATTACTGGTGCCAGGCATTTTGTGAAGACCCTGGGCGCAGTAGATAAGCCAAAGGGCAGTGCAGAGAATTGGTAATGCATTGAGTCTGCTATGAATCTGAGGTATTTTCTGCAAGATTGTCTGATTGGGACATGCAGGTATGCCTCCTTGAGGTCCAAAGTAACTAGCCAAGCCTTCTTGCCCAGCATGGGCAGAACTTGCTGTAGTGTTAACATTTATCACTGACACCAGACACTCCACAATCAGCTACTCTATGGCCCTTACTTAACAAAGGGTGTGCAATTACGCTGTGTAATGTTAATACCAATTCAAATGGTAGTAGATGACCAAGACAGCTAGGTCTACAGGAGTGGCCCACACACTGTCACCAAATTAATATAAGCACTCTCAAAAGGTTAAATACTTTCTAAAAGGACCAGCCACAATAAAAGTTTTAAATATATTTAATCAGAAATAATAAAAGAGCATGAAAATACTGAATATATATTTACAGTAAACAACACAGTTCAAATCACAGGAAATATTGAAAATACCACTGATGGACAGACTCAGACAAAAAAAGAAAAACAATATCTAAACTTAAGCTTCACTATATTTTCCTGACTGAATCTAAGAAAATGACTATTCTCTACTTAACCGAGCAAGGGTGATGATGCAGTAAACTGTCCTTCTTGTTGTCAGGCCCAAGACAGAATACTCGATACTGAGAGATTTCTCTTTGTAATATCTAAAATTTCCAACATGGCTGGCAGAATGACCTCATCTGGTCACCTGAATCTAGGTTCTCACACTACTCCCCTTTGAAGCTTGAGACAGGATGTTAGCACAGATGTGATAAGATGCACATCTAAAGTTTTGACAATGCTTATGGTAGTGCCTGGGGATTCCCCTATTTTTACTGAGATAATGAACAAAGGCTTCTTCCAGACATGCCGTCTCCGGTCCTATTCAGAGCTGTGAGATAAGCATTTCCATGGCCCAACAAGTGGTACAATTAATAGTATTTTTCTTAAACTAAGAAGCTAGCTGTTTAACCACTTCTCTTCCAGTGATATTTGCTAACATATATACATACAGTTTCACATGTATATTCCTTCTCTGTCCAGCAGGACCCACTGTTGATATATATTTTTTAACACAAACAACTTTACAAGCACATTTTGATTCAAATGCCATACAGTTCTAATACATTTGTAACATAAGCATCTGTATAAATCAGTTTGATATTCAAATATTCAAAGGACACATCATTCTTTACAGAACTCCAGCTGGCTATGCCGGCACTAGCCTATATCACACACAAGCAGACAGAAACAGATTTTTTATATAAATATAAATATATGTATATATATATATATATATATATATATATATATATATATATATATATATATATATATATATACATATATATATATATCTATAGAGAAAGATATATGTGTATATATATATATATATATATATATATATATATATATATATATATATACAGTAGATATAAAAACTGTACACACCCCTATAAAATGCCAGTTTTTTGTGATATAAAAAATGAGACAATAAATCATTTCAAAACTTTTCCCACCTTTAATGTGACCTATAACCTGAACAATTGAAAAACAAACAAAACTGTTGGGGAAAAAAATATAAAAAAATAAAAAAACTTACAATAAGCTGGTTGCACAAGTGTGCACAGCCTTAAACCAATACTTTGTTGAAACAAAGATGTATCAAAAGAAGACAAAACTACTGCAATCAAGCCAAAGGAAACCCAACCTCTAGAGCTGAAATGGTAATGATTGATTAAATGTATAAAATGAAGACCAAGTGGCTGTGACACACATCTGCACTGAAGACTTGAAACAAGTACTGGACGCAGCCATGCCCAGTACAGCAGCCTCTGACACCACCATTTACCCACAGCTGGTCAGACAAGATGAAGCAGGAAGCAATTTGTCTAGAAAAAATGTTTAGCAACTATGAGTCTTTCCTTCCCTGAAGTGAATACAAATAACATCTACTCAGACAAACCCATGCACCTACCTCAGCTAGAACAGTACATACAGTGTAAACAGCTTGAAATCTTTGTGTTGTCTTTGCACCCCTCCCCCCAAAGAAAGAAAAATGAACTTGTTTAGACACTATTCAGTAAACATTTTCAGCAGAGAAATTGGGCCAAGTCTGAAGTCTTCCGACATGAAAGACTGCAGCTCCAAGATCCTGCATGAACTACTGGGACTGAATGGCAGACTGACAAGCCAGTCAATTATGAAGCTCAGATCCCATGAAAGGGAAGGATTCTTCAATATGAAGATGAACACATAGCATACTTCTTTAAGCATTGCATGATCAGCCACTTAAGGGTCACAATCCAGCTATCTGAAGGTTATGAACAGAAAAATCTGACACGTTTACCTTCAGAATGGCACCAAAGTCACAGATGGATCGCACAGAGAAGAATCACCTACAAGCAAGACTGCAAATTTACTTAAAATCTCTGCTATTTAGAAGGCTCACAACATATTGAAATAACAAGATTCTTAATGTGTTAATTGTATAGGATTACGTTGATGATCCAATGTATTCCTATAGGGTCTATATTATATCATCGAACGCTTAAAAAAGCGAACGCTGACTGATCGACCTAATTTAAGCGAAAGCTTACAATCTCGAACTGTCGGATCAGCGATTTTTTTCCCAGGGAAAAAAATTGCTAATCCAAAACACATACACACAACACAAGCACACCAAACAAACAGAAATCCACACACATACACCTAAAATCTGATACCTAATCCTACACTAAACTATGCACACACCACTAACTACCCACTTACCTTAACCCAAACCCTAACCCTAAGGTCCGTCACTATCGCACACTCACCTCACTCGCTCCCTAACCCTAACCCTAACTCACTTAAATCCACCCTAACCCTCATGTCCAGTCAATCGCACACACACCTAACCCAAGCCCTAACCCTAACTCACCTAAATCACCCTAACACTCACATCCACACAATCGCACACTTACCTGAATCTGACCGGTAACTTTCCACCATAACAATGAAAATACCGAAGCAACAGAAACGGACAACCGAATTCTTTCCCTAGGAAAAAATTTGAGTTTCTGCTGCTTCGATATTTTGCAGTTTCGTGAAAATAAGTTTGATCAATCAGCATTTGCTTTTTTAAGCGTTCGAGGATATAATATAGACCCTTCCTATCATTGTACAAAAATATGTGAAGTTGAATTTCTTCTTGTGTTTATATTGTAAATATGTTAAATTAATAAAATGTTTCTTAAACCAAAGGAAGAAAACAGTAGCTAGTAACAGCAAAACAACCAGCAAATCAGCCACCAAACTCAAAACTTGTCAAAATGTGTTTAATAGCAAAGATAGGCTAAAAACATCCACAGTTTAGCACTTTCGTCTGTAATACTAAGACATCAGAACTATAAATGTACTGCTTGTGGAAGCCATTTTGAAACTTAAATGTAGAAGACACACCTCCCATGTAAACCAATCACAACTTATTGTAGCTGAAATCAATGTGAAACAGAAAAAATAAAGTAACACTAAAAATATGTCAAAACTTTTAAAACGGAACCAAAAACAAATACTAACTAGGCAAAAATAATAACTAAACAAAAAATGTTTGATGAAACACAAAATCACATTCTGCTGGCTTTCCTTTTTAGTTCATTACTGACAGAAATACTGTCATTTAAACCAGGAAATGGGCAGCATCCAGCTTAAGCTGCCGTGACATTGTCTAGTGAAGCAGTTCTGCCAGTCCCCTACACAAAGAAAATGTTGTATTTGCTCAAGAAATAGAAAATATTTATTTGACATTTGTTAACCGGGTTAGTCTGACTGGGCAAAGCACTTTTTCAGCAGAGACCCAAGGAGAAAAGCTCCAAATAGCACATAAGACATTTTACAAACACAATACAATAGTTGATATAGGATACATATGTACAATGTATAAAAGTAAAATAAAAGAATTACTTTGTCAGTTGTTACCTGTGAATAGTCTATATAACAAACACAGTACATGAAAATAAGAGAGAAATGTCAGACAGAAATAGCATACTGGCCATGTTCACCACATGACTGCAGACAATAAAAATAACTGTCATAAATAAAATTAGAAAGATTGACTGTAGGGGATCTTAAGATAGTGAACAGTCATGAAGAGGCTGAGAAATATAAATAGCAAAATGGTACAGAGAAAAAAGGTAATATGGCATGAACTCAGTCTAGCAGAGAGAAAGGAGAAGCAGAGAAAATAAGTATTTGGTACAAAAAACTGATGGAGACAAAAAAGAAAACCCAGTTAGGAAAATTAGTGATAGGACATCTGTGGTAGCTGATTGAGGTGACTACAGACTATCAGGAAGACAGCTTATGTTGGGTCATGACAGAGACATGACCATGATTTATGGAGGTAGTCTTGTATACCTATTTTAAAGGTCATAGGGTTGGTGATGCATCTGACATTATGAGGTAGTTTATTCCAAGTATTTGCTATGGAATAGGAGTATAGTAATTTGCCAATGTTTTATTGGGGTTATAAACTTGCAGAAGGTTCTGCTGAGTGCAACAAAGAGAGCGGTTGGGAGTACAGGGCTGGATAAGGGGTAGCTAGAGCAGGACAGGAAGATGGTAGATGTAAGACTGGATGCGAGGAACAGTCTGGAAGTATTTGTGAGGTATTTGCTGTGTCTGTACAACAAGCCTAGTTTTTGATGGGTCTTGTTATTGCATTGTTGAATGTGGAGACTGAACTTTAGATGGTCATCAATAACAACACCCAGAAGTTTAGTGTGGGGTTCAGAAGAGATGATAGTATTGTTGAGGGAAGAGACAGAAAAGGAAGTTTTGTGATGCTGAAGGGTAGTAGGGAGAAATGGGAGAAGTTTAGTTTTCTTTGGGCTCAGAAGTAATTGGTGAGAAGTAAGCCATCTTTCAGAGTGGAGAGATTCTTGGGTGAGGGCATAACGTTGTGTGATATTGTCAGAGCAGGAGATGATTGTTGAATCATCAGCATATTGAATAACAGAAGAGAATGGACAAGAAGTGTGGAGGTCATTAATAAATGTGTTAAAAAGTAGGGGACCAAAGATGGAGCCTTGGGAGACCCCAGTTTGTATTGGTAGAAAGGAAGAGAAGTTAGATTGACATTTTATGCCTGGAATCTATTTGAGAGGTAGCTGGAGAACCAAGAGATAACAGGTTAGTGAGGTTAAGAGAAGAGGTTAACAAATGTAAACTTGGTAAATTTGTCACAACCAATGGAATGCCTGGCCAGCACACTTTTACTGTCCTTACACTGAATACTGCAAACACGTTGATAGATATGCTTATTCAAATCGTTCTTAATTTTTCCCACATAGAAAGCGAAACATGATGCACATGTAGCCAGGTAAATAACTCTGAAAAAAGCAACTGTAAGCTCCACCATGCACAGAAGAAGCAAATCTACTTAAAAGGGTGCCACTGTAATAAGTAAGGCCATTAATGAAAATGCCCACATTTCCTGGTAGATAAATATCCCTTATGATGAAAGATTTCTCAAAAAGGGATTTTATGTTACTTATTTTTATAGGCAAAAGACGGTGGTGTAGAAAAAAAACTCTTTCTTCACATTGTAACATGAACCAGTTCTTCTGCAAAATCATTTCAGTGTCCTTAACATCCAAAGTGTAATGCAGGACCATATTAGTTTGGCCATTAAAACCTGTTTGATTGTCTTTCTTATCGAGCTGATTCAGCCCTTTCATGATAAAGGGGGCATATTTAGTGTTTCTCTCTGCCCGTATCTCATCTCCGACTGAATCCAGAAGTGGTGGGGGGTAGCCACAATCCAAAAACATAGATCTTAGAATGTTGACTTGATCAAGACACACCATCACCCAAGGTCAACTGACAGGTTGATAAATTGACTTATCACTCCCTCTTCTGATGGAAGGGGTGGCAACTGGTGAAAAAAGAAATGTGCTACAATAAGTGGACTTCCTGTAAATCCTGGTGAATTCTTCAGTAACTGCTTTTCTGATGTCAAAGGCAAGATAATCTGGTCACGTTCAAAGGAATATGTGAACTTTAGAAAAGAGGTGTTGGCTTGTAACTGTAGTATGAATTCTTCAAGTTAATTGACTCTTCCTTCCCAAATAAGTAAATCAACGAGGTATCTGAAGTAGCCAGCACATTTAGAAAAGAGGGGGAGTTTAAAAAGCGATTCTAATAAGACAGCATTTTCAAACATGGGGGCACATGGCCACCATAGCCACTTCGAGAATCTGCTTGCAAAATTTACCCTCAAAGGTCAGAAAGTTGTTGTTTAACACAAAGTCCATCAACTCGATAACCAATTTATAATCTGTTTCAGAAAGTAAGCCAAATTGTTTTACAATCTCTCTGAACCACTCCAACCATAGGTCATGGGGTATTACTGCAAATAAACTTTGTGCATCTCAAGTAACCAAAAGGAATACATCTTTTGCCAGTATTCCCTTATCCAGGAGGTCCCACGAGTCCCTCATAACACGTAGGAAGGAAAAAACAGGTTTTTCAATTTTTGGCCTACAAACTTGGCATCGTGTCCTGCATTCTATGTAGGAAAAAAGTAAGAACACTTAGAATAAGTGTATCCTATAGGTGCATCTATTTAAAACTTTTGACTTATTTTTGTTGTTACTTTATTTTTTTTCAGTTTCACATTGATTTCAGCTGCAGTAAGTTGTGATTGGTTTACATGGGAGGTGTGTCTTTTGCACTTAAGTTTTAAAATGGCTTTCATAAGCACTATATTCATAGTTCTGATAATGTCTTACTGCTATAAACAAAAGCGCTAAACTAAATTTTAAAAGGAAGTCACTGAGACAGTTTACCATGGGGGGGGGGGGTCTTATTACTTCCAGATTTGGAAGTGGAGGACCCCTACTACTTAGTCCTGTGTGTACCCTGGGACTGCAGCCTGGGAGCTCTGCTGGATCTGGGTTTGGACTGAGAAGGTCTGGAAGAGGCAGGAAAGGACCAATTCTTGGAAGGTCAATACCTACTAAATCTTGGAGGTTGTACTCGTAAAAAAATCTTTAACACTTTGCATAGATTTAGCTTTTTCTTCCATCTTTTTAAGAACTACTTCTGCCATGTTGCCAAACAGGCGGTCCTGGTTTAGGTGAGCATCCAGTAATTTTGCTTTAACATGATCTGGTAGGGATTTGCTCCTTAAGCCAAGCATGCCTTCTAAATACAGACCCAGTTACAGCAGCTCTGCAAGATGCCTCTAGAGAATCAAAACCACATTGCAAAGTATGTTTTCCAACCTGTTCAGTTGAATGCAATAAATCCTGTAAATCCTTATTTTCAGCACAATCAGGAATCAACATCATTTTCTGTTTAAGCAATCCAATAACATGCTGCTGATACTTCAACATATGAAACTGTCAGTTTAAGGCCCTAATGGCCAAAGTTGCAGAAGTGTATACCTTCTTACCCCATCTATCCAGCGCCCTGGAGTCTCTATCAGAGGGGGTAGGATTTCTGGCAGTAGTAGCTTTAATGCCCTTGGACCCCTTTGAAATGGTCTCAGGATCCGCAGTAGGATTTTTAAAAAAGAACTTGTGAGAGTCGGGGACCCTGTAATATCTATCAGGTTTCCTGGGAGCAGGAGGTAAAGCATCAGGGGCCAGGCTAGATTCTGCAAATGCATAATCAACAATGTCTAGTACAGGGGGTATGGCTAAGGGCCTGTGCTGGGGCAGGAGTAAGAAATTCCCAAGCCTCTTTTTAGAATCAGAGAAATCCTGACTTTCCCAACAAAAATGCTCCCTGAGAGTATGCAAGGTTTCACCAAAAGAGAAATCCTCTGGGGGGAAGCAGAGGGAATAGAGTCCTCAGCATCAGAATCCTCATAGGTAGATAAGGGTAAATCCTGGTCATCAGAAGAAACAGAAAATTCAGAATCCTGGTCAGAAGTATCAAACAAACTCAGTCCTAGGTCTCTTAGAGGGGGAAGGCTGGCTCCCCCTAATTAAAGTAATAAGGTCTTCAGCCATTCTTATCACAGGCATGGAGGCCTAACCATGCGGTCTGGGCATCAGTTTTCTAGGCATGGTTCGAGATTTAGGCCTTCAAGAAGATGGCGTCGGTTTAATACACAAGTCAGTAGGCCTGAATACACCCCTCAGAAGCCGGTACCTGCACAGCGGCTCTGGACCCATCCAAGGTAGAGACATCCGCAGGTTTCATAGTTGAAGCATCTCGCGGCATACCGGACTCCGAATGGGTCTCAGTAGAGGCCTGCAAATCAGAAGTAGCAGTAGTAGAAATATCAGGGGCTGCGAAAGCGCATCACTGAGTATCGGTGAACTGGCGACTGGCTTAGGAGAAGCGTTGTGGACAGCTTTGGACCTAGGCGGCCTGTCTCTGTCTTTATCTTTGCGTTTTTTCGGAATGTCGGTAGACAGATGGCTGACCGAAGACATATCAAGATAATTGAACCGAGCACCAAAATATTTAGAAGCGTAAATATACCGACGGATAGTTCGTGGTTTAAATATGGCACAAAACCGACAGTGAGGTACGTCGTGGCCAGGGCCTAGGCAAGGAATACAGTACGAATGAAAATCTTTATGAGGTATTTCCTTTCCACAAGAAATGCAATTATTTACTTTTACTGACATCGGATAAGAGCAAGAAAAAGTTTCCCCAACAGGGTACTTGGCTTTTAGTTGAAGACTTCGGTTCTGAAACGAGAAAACGAAAATTTCAGGAGTCGGCCAACCGGCACTTGCAAACTGCTTCTGCTTCGGGCACCGCACGGCAAGAAAGACTGATGTAATGGCATCGGCTGCATGTTTTATACCCCTGACGACCGGACGTCACGGAAGAGGAGACAGCAACTGATGTAGGACCCAAGACTTTGTTAATCCAGCAGACTGAGGGCTACTGCAAGCAGATAACCAAATTTAATGACTGCAACAGTGAAACACGAAGAACATCTGGAACTATACAAACATGAATTATAGGCTTGAATGAGTTAAAAGTAAGTGACAAGTGTAAAATGCAATTTATCAATGAACAGTTATTTATGTACTCACCATAACGATCGATGTATGTGGTCCATCTCACCTACATTCATTACTGATGGGTTCCGGCTCCGACTCGGCTGACTATTTTCTAGCACGAAGTCTCTAATTGGCTGGGCTAACCGGTATCCCAGGATGCACCTCACCCCAACCCCCAGATCTTGTTTGCATACATCACAACCACTCCACATACACAAACCTCACTAAGAGGAATATCACCCACCAGGAAAAAGGAATAAAAAACAATTTTGAAGGGTCTCAGAGCAATTTTCCTCCAAATCCTTCAGGAAGGGGGCAGGTGGGAGGGTACGTAAGAATGTAGGTGAGATGGACCACATACATCGATCGTTATGGTGAGTACATAACTAACTGATGTTATGTGGTTTTATCTCGCCTACATTCATTACTGATGGGACAGCGTCCCTAGCACCTCTAACCCAGGGGGCTCATAGGAAAATACTCCTGAGAACTGTGGAACCAAAGGAAGCCTGGCCTCTAGATGTCACGTCCAGCTTGCAATGAGAGATAAAGGTATGATGAGAAGCCCAGGTGGCCGCTGCACAAATGTCGTCCAAGGAAAGCCTGGCATGATACGCTATTGAAGTCGAGACTGCCCTAGTGGAATGAGCCTTAATTGGGAATGGTAAATTTCTGCCTGCTGATGAGTATATAAATGAAATGCAATCCTTAATCCACTTAGAAATTGTGCACTTGGAAACAGGGCCACCCGTTCTATTCTCTGAGAAGGACACAAACAATTGATCGATTTTCTTACATGTTTCGTCCTGTGTAAATAGCATCTCAGTTGTCTATGCACATCTAATTGATGAAATTTGAACTCTGCTTTGTTGGAGAAGTTTGGAAAAAACACAGGTAACTCAATGGATTGATGGAGGTTAAACGTGGAAGACACCTTAGGGCACTGGATCCAGAGTCCAAGGACCGTCCACTGTGTACCGCTGAAGGAAGGGGAACCAGACTTGGCGGGGCCAGTGTGGAGCAATTAGAATCATCTTGCTTCCCAAGTAAATGGCTTTTTGAATCACTCTTGGTAACAGAGGAAAGGCATAGAGCAGACCGGGAGGCCAACTGTGGACTAGTGCGTCCCTGGGTGACTCCCCCTGTGGAGGGATCAGGGTGAAGTAGTTGCTGCATCTGGCATTGAGAGGACTGGCAAAGAGATCGCAGCAAGGCTGACCCCACCTGCTGAATATCCGAGTCGCAACTCGGTTGTTCAGAGACCACTCGTAGGGCATCAGAATAGCTCTGCTTAGCCTGTCTGCTATCACGTTGGATTTTCCCGGAATGTGTGTTGCCACTAGAAACCATTGGGAAGACACTGCCCAATTCCACACACTCATGGCTTCTCTGCAAAGGGGGTAAGACTTGGTTCCTCCTTGCTTGTTCAGGTACCACACAACTGACATGCTGTCCGACTGAACAGCAATCGTTTCCCGGGGAAGAGAGCTCTGGAGTGCTTGCAACGCTAATAGCACTGCTCTCATCTCTAGGACATTGATGTTTAAGTGTACCTCGTGATCCTGCCACGTTCTGCCCAGATAATGCCCCCCCACCCTATCTGGGAAGCATCCGTGGTCACTGTGGCAGCAGGAGACAAAGGAACTAGATTCCTCCCCTTGTCCAGGTTGGAGGAACATAGTCACCAACGGAGATCCTGTCTGCATTGTTCTGTGAGGAGAATTGGATGAGAGAGGGGGAATTTTTGAAAGGACCACTGGACTGAAAGGAGCCACTGGAGGATCCGCATGTGTAGCCTGGCTAAGGGCACTAGCATGATGGTCGCCGCCATGGATCCCAATAGCTGAAGAGCTAACCTGGCTTGAACCTTCTTGCGGGGCAACAAAGCTTGGGCCTGAGATTGCAACACTGTTATCCTTTCTAGAGGTAGAAAGGCCCTCATTTGAACAGAGTCTAGCTCTGTGACTATAAATACAACACGCTGTGAGGGCAGCAAGGCAGATCTTTCCCAGTTTAATGTAATACCTAGCCTTTGGCAAAGGGTTATGGTAGCCTCCCTGGCTGGAATGAGGAGATGCCTGGTGGGGGCGGTAAGGAGCCAATCGTCCAGGTAAGGAAACACCTGGAATCCTAGACGTCTCAGGTGAGCTGTCACCACTGCCAAACACTTGGTAAACACCCTGGGGGCTGTGGTAAGACCAAAGGGCAGGGCTCGAAACTGGAAATGACTGGCTCCCAGCCGGAAGCGTAAATGATTCCTGGATGCCTTGTTTATCTTGATGTGGTAATGGGCATCCTTAAGGTCGATGGAGCACATCCATACTCCCTCTCCCAGCAATGGGAAGATGGACTGATGAGTGACCATTCGGAATTTCGACTTCAGGACGTAGTGATTCAATCGGCTGAGATCCAGAATGGGTCTCGGGTCCCCTGTTTTTTTTCGGCACCAAAAAGAGTCTTGAGTAAGTTCCTGATCCGATCTGGTCTGAGGGGACCGGTTGGATGACTCCTTTTCTTAGCAGCTTTGATATCTCTAGTGCTGCTTGATCCCTTTGACTGGGTGGAACGTCCGGGATTTTTTTGATTGGAGGTGAGGGTGAAGCAAAGGGAATGGTGTAACCTCCGGTAATTATTCGAAGCACCCATCAATCCTGAGTGATGCTCTCCCAGGCTTGAGGATGCCTCGAAAAACGGCCCCCGACTGGCTCCGGAATAGCACAGTCGGGCGATCCCTCAGGGATGCTGATAGGAAGATCCGCGAAAGGAGTCGCGGTCTCCCAAATTGCGGGGGCCTCCTCTGCCCCTAGGACGGCATCTTCCAGAATAATTCCCCCCTCCTCTGCCTCTGGAGGGGGGCTCACCATGAGTGGCGGGGAAAGACTTTTGTGACTTCCTGAACCACATCCTCCGTCCTCTCTGAGCCTTGGGATAAGGCCTAGAGGGAAGAGAAAAACGGGCCCCTACGGCAGATAAAGTCTTACCCTCCCCCTCACATCTGGTGAGAGTGTCTTTCACTTTGGGTCTGAAAAGAGAGGACCCATCGAAAGGGGCGTCAGTGAAGGAAGACTTGAAGGCCTCCACGAAGTGACATAGGCGCATCCAGGCTTGCCTCCTAAGAGCCAAACCTGAACTAGCTGCCCTACTCGCCCCTTCGGCTGCATAAGATATGAGCCTCATGGACGAGTTGACAATGGAATCAAGGGTAGACAACTGGGCGTTAATAGTCTGCGCTACCGCCTCAGGCATGTTACCCGTCAAGGTATCTCCCAACTCTTTGAGGAGATCTCTCTGGAGCCGAGTAAAGTGACAAAGGTAATTCAGTGACCGCAGTGTAAAGGTCGCTGAAGACAGGGTACGCTTCCCATACCAATCCATACTTCTGGACTCCTTGTTAGGAGGATGGACGGAAGAAGAAGCCTCTGCAACTTCCTGCTGAGTGGCTGACGCCACCACCATGACATCTACAGGGACCCCTTTTGTCAAGAACTCTTTCCCTGGGGGAGCAGACAGGAACTTATTCGGACTGGGCACCGGTTCCACGGAATCAGGGTGCTCCCACACCCTTCGACAAATCAGGTCTAAGAGTTCATCGAAGGGTGGAGACACCCAGGAGGCGGAAGGTTGAGCTCCGAAGGCCTTGAGGAATACAGACTCCTCCTCAGAGGGGGGCTTGGAAGGCCAGTCGCCTCTCTGCCTCAATATCTCCAGGATGTCGGAGAAAGAGACATCATCGGAGGACAACTTAGGGGATGCCTCTGCATCTTCGAGGTCGGTATCCGAGGTGATGGACTCGTCTTGGGAGTCTGTGTGCTTCCTCTTGCACAACTTCTTCCTGGGAGGCTCCTCAGGCACAGACTCTGAGGGGTCCCCAAAGGTGGGGACCACTCATGGGGGTGTCCTCAGGCCTTCGAGCTCCGCTATCCACAGATAGGGGGGTGTCAGAAGCACTAGCCGGGGTGTATGGGGACGGAGTGACCGATCCAAGTGATGTCACTGACGACCTGGCCAGCGCGCTCCTCATGGCCTCGAAGGTGCCCCCCCCCCCCCGAATCCGAGGACTGACCTATTCTCCGAGACCAGAACCGGAGTCGGGGTCACCCTAGCCGAAGCGCCGAGAGGGAGACTCGGGGCCGACAGAAGTCCCGATGCATCCCCCTCGGGCCTGACCGAGGAAACCCGAGTGCCAAAACCAGATGATGGAACAGACATGGTTGGAGCCGACGATGGCTCCGATAAACCCGCCAGGGGTATCGCAGCCGGCGCAAGGACATCACTCGGTGCCGAACACTCCGGCTCTGATGACACAGAGGTGCTCGGAGGAGGAATCATAGGTACTGACAATGGGGTAGGCTCCGGAGCAGACTGGGTCGGAGCCAAAAACAATTTGGCTAACACCGGCAACTGAAGGAGCCTCTGGACCACCCTATCCACGTCTACATCAGACAACCTTGAGGATTTGGAGGAAACTGAAGGAGATGAGGATTTCTTACCTATGGACTCCTGTCTAACACTGGGTGACCGGCTCCGAACTGGCTCCAAAATGATCGGAGCAGAGGTCGACTCCAGTACCACAGATACCTCCTGCGGCCCCGAGGACAATGGAGCAGAGGAGGTTGTAACTATTTTCAAAATCTTCTCCGGGGGCTCTAAAGAACTAGATGGAGCCGGAGATCTTTTCTTAGTTCTGGTAGATTTAGACTTGCCAGTAGAAGCAGCAGACTCTAGAGCCTCTTCAAAAGCGGGCTTGACTAGGCCCTTCAAAATCAGTTTATTTTTCCTTTCCTGCAGCACCCTAGAGCTGAAGGAATAGCAGACACTGCATGATTCTTGTAAATGAATCGCACCAAGGCAATAAACACAGATGGCATACCCATCTGTAATAGACATTTTATAAGCACATTTAGAGCATTTTTTAAACCCGGAGGGTTTATGCTCCTTCTGCTCTTTCGACATGTCCAACAATATCCAAACACTCAACAACAACAGGAGGAAGGTGGGAAACACTACTGGACACAGGAACTCTAATTTAAACATTCCCTAGGAAAAGGAACCGACAACAAAACACACTATAGAATGAATGCGAAGGAGAGGACTAGGTCCTTCTAAATTAAACGGGCCTAGTCCGCCAAACACAAGGGAAACCACACACACTCTCCAAAAAACTAACCGAACATGCTCAAACACACACAAAACACAATACAGCTATGAGAATAGCTTTTTTGTATAAAAGGGAAGTACAAAACTTTAGAAAGTTTAGTAAAAGTGCACTTAGCCACAGCCAAGCTCGAGACCACGTCCTAACTCAACGAACGGCAAACGAGATCTGGGGGTTAGGGCGAGGTGCATCCTGGGATACCGGTTAGCCCAGCCAATTAGAGACTTCGTGCTAGAAAATAGTCGGCTGATTCGGAGCCGATTCTCAGCTCCGAACCCATCAGTAATGAATGTAGGTGAGATTGGACCACATAACATCATTTATTTTTTTTTTTACCTGATAAATGACTTTGTTTATAATGAAAGGGATAAGACGAGAAAAGATTAAAAGAATGAATACTGCATACCATCTGAATGTTTCAATAGTACTTTTCCATTAATGCAGCAGGAATGACTTTCAAATGAATGGACATTGACTTGCCTGAATAAGTTATCTGCTCAGAGATGACTGAAGCTAATTTTTTCAGAATGAAGGATGAAGTGATGCAACTCTCTGGGACTGACCGGTGAACCAAAAAACTGATGTGCAGACATGTATGGAAAAGGGACAATATGGAATGTTTTCAGTATGCGTACTGGAATGTGATGGGTTAAGTCGCATGCAGTGTTCACATGGACAAAGTATGATTTTAATTACTATGATGTATTAATTGCAAAATATGTATGCATTTCCTATTTTTTTTTTTATCAAGAAGAGTCAGAAGTATAAAACATGCATAATCTCTTCAGGAGGCTAGATTCATTTTTCTGACCTGCCTGCATACATTCTGTAACCAAATAAAAAACTTTTTGTGCAGCCTGGCAGAAGATTCTTATCTGGTTTATTTCAAGGTGGTAGATTTGTAACTGCTTCCTTTCACTTGCATCCTCTACCACAGGACCCTATGACAAATCCAAACACTAAACATTTTTAATGTCAGATGCTTACTGCAGCATCTACTTACCCCTGGCATATACTCCATAAAAATGGACAGAGTTCTTTCCTGGATGTCCCTCAAGCAGCCATAATACTGGACAATTCTTTCATGCAGCAGATTTTTCAGCAGCTGGATTTCACACTCAAGGGCGCTCACCTCCTAAAAAAATCACAACACTGAAGTCACCTTTTACTTCATGTATTTAGAAAGGATCTCAATAGCAGGAGATATCCATTTGACACTGGAAAATACACGTACATTTTCAGGTTGAGTTAACTAGGCAAGGTGCATAACTTGTTCATTAAAATGATCACAGTCCTGGATACGTTTTAAAGTAATATGCAGCCTTATAAATGTTTCTGTGCCGTTAATATACGCCTCCAGAAAATGACTTCAATCTTAAATGCTAGCCAATTGTTTTTTATTCATTGTTTTAGCCCCACTTCTTTATTAACCACCTAAACTCTTCTAACCCAGCAGTCCTACCAATCCATTCATTCCTGGCCAGCCAGAGCCATATGGCTCATTCATTCCTTAGGGGTAAGGGACAAGTAAACCAGCAGCAAGGATGCCTTTTGTGTAGATGAAGGGGGTTTAACTTTAAACACTATCCCCATTTCATTTGCCTAGTAATTTGCCAAGGGTTTGGTAAGCAATGGGCATCAGAAAGAGCAAGTCACACACTTCCAAAAGTGACAACCTCTCAAGTTTATCAGGTCTCTCCTTGTCTCCCTTGAAGACATTATTCCTGTGAGGGCTCAGTCTACAAGAAGGGATACAACATGTGCACCCTAAGCACATGACACCATACCTCCCCTTCAAACTAGCTGTGCTGCAGCATACTGTCTTCTTCATGCCAGTTCCAGCAAACACTTGAGCTGATAACCCATGCCTGGGCCACCTGGCCTGTAAGCAAGGCTTCAGCCCTGCATACTAGTGAAGCTGGTTTAATGCTAACTAAATTCTGAATAATCCAAAATAACTTCGGGACACAAGTTTTGTTCCACATCTGTAAATGCTAACATGTCTACCCACAACATGGCGTGGTAGGAGTAACTATTTTGATGAATCAAGTTTTCAGCAGCTGCTGCACCTTCTCACAGTACACTGTCTTCCCAAATTATAAGGCATCTTGCCCTTCCTTGAAAGCTCTGTCCTCAATAACTCGAAAGTCTATATAGCACCTTGAATGCAATCCTTTTTTACTGTACTTCTTGAGAAAAACATCAGCAAGTATAGCACCACATCTTGATTTGTTTGCCTAAGACAGTTTCATGATGCTTTCCAACGTCACAAACACATTTTGTCAAAAAATGATGACTGCTTGGGTCCACCTAGTCTTCTGACTACCTTATGAATAAGTTGTGTGCGTGACAAGTTAGTGAGGAATATGTAGCAGATGATGTGCAGGGGGAGGTAAGTAGTGGCCAGAGAGATGTGTTTGGGATAAGTAGATGAGCACCTTGAGAAGGTCAGTGAATATCAATGAAGCATTCTGATGATGGGGAGTTTAGAAGTGAGTCTGCACAAGAGATGTGCTGTAGTTGGTGGTAGCAGTATGCCAATATGTAGGGAGAGGTGGAAGCAGCTAGTCAAGTGATTCAGAGCAGTGACATTGCCATATGTAAAGACAAAAAAAGAAGGAATGATTTAGCAGCCTACTTGAAGGTTTTTAGTACATTTATTTGGTGAAGGAAGGATGGGAAGGAGTTCTAATGTCTTGCCACGTGCCAAGCAAATAGCGAGTCTCCATAAGAGTAGTGCAAAGGAGTCATATTTGCTAGACATTTTTTTCAAATGAAAGGATAGTACGAGAAGGGATATACCAGTGTGGCAGACTGCTGAGAGAGAGAATTGTGGCTTGAGGAGGAGGTTCTGTGATATTTTTAATTGGCAAGAGTTTGAGGAGGTTGGGGAATTTGAGCAGTTTAGCCATTTGAGAGCTACACAGTGGTGTGTTTTGTTAGGAAGGCTGATGGCAAACTTTACAATTCTGCTGTGTGATTACAGATGGGTAGACATTTCTAAGGCATTTAGCAGGAGATGGAAAAGGCAGGCAAGTGGTCTTCCATGCTTAATCCGACAAAATGTTCTGGCTCAGAGTACACCTAAGTTTTGGTTAGGCTTACAAGTTCATAGGCGATTACTAAGCTAAAGCTAATAGCCTTTACAAGCCTACCCAATAATACCCATGACATGGCAATATTATATCTTAACTGATCTTTTGCTGTGTGATTACAGATGGGTAGAGATTGCTAAGGCATTTAGCAGGAGATGGAAAAGGCAGGCAGCAGCAGTGGTCTTCCATGCTTAATCAGATCTTAATTAAATCTTATCCTGCTGAACTCACCACTGCCCCCCTCCTTATTCCAATTCAAAACATCCCTTAGGAAATACCTAAAAATGCAGTGGCTTTGTCCTTGTACAAACCCTGACTAACTCCCACTCAAACATAATTCATAAATGAGAACCTCACTACAAGAATAAAACTCTTGACTCTGTTTAAAATTCTGTGCATCACCCACCTACTGGAAAGATTTAAAGTTAACACTACACCATGTATGATAACCACCTTAATATATGTGTTTTCCTTTTTCAGATGAAATCTTTAACTATTTCTTTCTCAGCTACTTGCTTCCAACCTTTGCTGTGTGTATGTGAGAAAAACATGTACCTGTGTGCACATATTGTTAAACAAATCTCCGTTTTGTGATAACTCATTGTAATAATTTCACTGTATTTACATTTGTTTTTGTACATTTGGAGCTTTTCTCCCCGGGCCTCCGCTGAAAATGGACCTGTATCCAGTAGGACTTTCCCGGTTAACAAATGTAAAATAAAATAAATAATTCCCCAGACATGGGGTGGGGTAGTATCAGGGTAGTGAGTCTTTGGGTGCTGGAGCCCTGAGTCACTTCACAGACTGCCTCTGACCATAAGGGACATGGGCAGTACTCCAGGAGTGAATTTACAGTTCCCCATCCATTTATCCAAATTCTTTTTGAAGACAGTGAGGGACGGGCTTTGTGCTGGGAAGTTTACTCCATAGACAAGGTAGCCCTTGGCATACCACTCCATCTTTCCAGCAAGCTCTATTAGAGTCACAAACAAGGTTCAAGTCCATGGAATGTGTAACCCTTGTATAATTTTTCTTGTGAACATGTAACATTTTCATCAGCGCAGGATCAGAGAATGTCTTGTAAGTCAGGCATGAGTCCCCTTCTCAATAAACGATACGAGATGAAGTAACGGGATAGGGCCTTTAGTCGGTCTGCATAAGATATATGTCTTACGCTCTGCGCTTTTTTTTTTTTTTAGTGAGAAACCTCTGGGGCCGCTCCAGTTGGTGTAAGGGCCTAGTTAGGTACATGCAGTAGGGTGGACTGTACTCGATTATGGGCCCGATGACGGCCAAGTACAATAGCACCATGACTTCCTTTGATCTTGATATATGCCTTTACTTACAAGTTGAGCCACACAGAAGGATTTTCTCAGTATTGTAGCTACCTGGTGGTCAAAGTTTAGGTTACTATCTGTCTGTGTTCCTAGCTCTCTCACACTGGGTCTACTTTTAGGGGTGCATTATCAACACTATAATTTGCAGGGATATCTGATTTACTGAAGGGTCTGATTACAAATTTTTTAGCATTTAATGTCAGACCATGGTTTTGGGACCAGTCGTTAGTAATTTTTAGGCCTGTGTGGAGGATGTCAACATCATTTGGAGATTCAATGAATGCTCCCAGCTTACGGTCATCGGCGAACTTGGTGAGCCAGAAGCCCCCAACATTGGCCTTCACTTTAGAAAAGCATATACCAAACATGAGTGGTGCCAACACTATGCCCTGTGGGACACTGCTATGATTTCTTATCGGAAGTGGATTCACCTATCTGGACAACATGACTCCTGTCAGCAAGCCAGCTAGCTATCCATCTGATGATGTAGGGATTTATGCCTAACTCAGTAAGTTTATCCATGATCCTTGAGTGAGGGATTGTCTTAAAAACTTTTAAGTCTAGATAAGTGGTGGGTGCCACTTTACCCTTATCCATGGGCCCTGGTGACTTTCTCAAAGTCATCCACCAGATTAAGCAGGCAAGACCTCCCTTTGACAAAGCTAAATTGGGTCTGGTCTAGCTTTTGGAGAGTTGCTGTGTCGTTATAGATCAGGTCCATGATGATTCACTCCATGGCCTTGCAGAGAAGACTGGTCAAGCTTATGGGTCTGTAGTTTCCTGGTCTGCTGATGGGCCCCCTTGTGCAGAGGGATGACTGCTGCAGTCCTTCCATTCCTCTGGGACAAAGACTGTCCATAAGCTGTGGTTAAAGAGGGTTTATAGTGGCCCTGACATTGTGTTTTAAGCTATTTAACAAGCATCCTGGAAAGTTGTCAGGACTCATGGAGGCTGTGTTTCTGGCTTTAGCGAGCACAATAAGGAAGTTTTCCCTTGTAATGACTGGTAGGGGGATGGTTGCAGGTATTTTTTGGGTGTGGTAGGAGGTGATGGGGGAGAAGTTTGAACTGAACTTGTCGGCCAGCAGGTTTCTATACTTTCAGGCTGGGTGTACGTCTTGCTGCTCATGATTAACTTGGCAAATTGCTGACAGTTTTCCCTGAGATTACAAACATAATTAAAAAAAAGCCATATGGTTATCTTGTGGGAGGCTATTTTTTTCCTTTTTTTTTTTTTTTTTAATTTTATTGCCTCACAGTTTGCTTTGGCAGATTTGACCAGTTCTCTAATTTGTTTAGACTGGGGAGTATCTTTTTGCACTGTTTTGTCTGTTCCTTCTTGGCTTTGGAGAGGATTTTTTTCCTTTTGCTCAACAGCCTATTTATGGTAGGGGTACACCAGGGTGGTTTATTTTTGCCAGTTATCATAGGTTTGACAGGTACTGCTTCCTCTATGAATCTAAGAATGTGGCTGTCTGAATCTAAGAGTAGGCCTCAGTGTCATCCAGGTTCACAGGAGCTTGAAAGTTTAATAAGCTGTCAGTTTGTGGTAACTGGCCTTAGCGAAGTTCTTAACAGGTTTGGAGTTTGAAGGTGGCTCTAGGTTAATTTTAATACTAAATGAGATCATTCTGTGGTCAGATCTTACCAGGTAAGAGTTAAGAGGTAATGCACAGGAGGGAACAGTATCCCTCCATGTTTGTGAGTACTAGGGTTAGGATATTTGTACCTCTATTTGGGGGGCTAACTAGTTGCACCAGGGAGTTGGCATTGATGAAGTCCAAAAACCTCCAAGCAAGTGAATTATGCGTCATACGGGCCTCCCAGTTTATGGAAGGGTAGTTGAAATCACCCATAGGTATGGTGTTAGGCTGAATGTTAAGAGATTCCAGTAGGTTTGGGTAGGCGATGCAGCTTTCCAGACTCATATAAGGGGATTTGTAACTAGCAAGGATATGATTAGGAGTCACACCTATGGTCAGTTTGGCATGGAGCAACTCAAGCAAGTCCTGTTGCTGGACCAGTCTAGTAGTGTACTTGTCCTTTATGAACTCTGACACACCTCCTCCCTTTGTTTTATCCTGAGCTTGAGGTGGATCAAAATTTATGAAAGGCATTGTAGTCTTTGATAGCTTGGGTGCTTTCTACGGTTTTGAACCATGTTTCCATGACTTCACATATGTCTGCGTTCTGCTGGGTGAGGAGTGCTTCCAGGAAATTCATTTTTTTTTTAAACTCCTAGTGCTGAGCAGCAGTACCTTTAGGTAGTTGTGAGCGATTTTTGTTATGTTAGAGGGTTTAACAACTTGGAACTGCCTAAAAAAGGCACTACCAGTATCCGGAAGCCAAGCGGTGAAAAATACAAACCATATCTGGCAAAGCATTGTGGTTTGTCTATCATGTCTCTCCAAGCTGACATATATTGGGATCCCCTTTGTTCTGACACCAGAAACTAAGCCAACTGTTCAAGTCAATAATTTTTTGCTGGTACTGTGGTATCACATCATTAGTGAAAGTAGAATGCTACTCAAGGCTAGATTCATACCCTACCTGGGACACACACATACAGAGAGCTCCATCATGTCTCTCGTCATATAGTCCAGTGAGGTACATCTTGGCTTGTTTACGCCCACATGGACTAAGACCATGTCATACTGGGACTTGCGGTTTAAAGACCTAAGTGCATGTGTGAACTGCTGGATCCTGGCACCAGACCGACAGCTCACTGAGATATTCTCCTTGTTTAGCCTGGTAAGGGGGACATCAGTATGTCTTACAATGGAATCCCCAATAACTAGAATGTTTGGATGTGCCGTGTGTTGCCTTATGGGCTTGGAAGAGGGGCAACTATGATTTTCAGAGTTATGTGTTGTGTGAGATGCTGTCATTTTTGAGTGTGCGCAGGGCCACTGAGAGATGCATTCAAGTGGTCTTGGAGGTTTGGGTAGATTAAAAGTGAGTACCTCCACATATGTGGGTCTACGAGTTTGTTCCTTAATGTTGGTAGTGAGTGTTTTGGGTGTAACACTAACAAAATGGTTTGCAATTTTCATGCGTGTATGTGAGAGAACTTTGCCTCCAATGACATTGTGTATCTACATCTCTCATACACTGTTTGTCTGTTGTAAAATTAAATGGTTGTTAGTGAACATGAGGCAGTTACCATAATGCCTCAGGATTCCCATAGCCATCAAGGCAGAAGCAGAGATGACAGTGAAGTGCCTTTCCATTATACCAGATCCTTATGGGTTACTTGATGAATGTGTAGATAAAATTTTAGGTGCTCATCAGTAGTGAATCCAAGTAGTTTAGTGTGGTGGACTAATTCAATAAATGTGCCATCAGATGACCCAAGCTAATTGGGCTGAGCAATCTGAATACTAGTTTAGGTGTGACAAGTATAGGTTTTTTTAAAAGCCACAGATGTGCAGGAATGTTAAGTGATAACTTCAGAGATAGCAGGAGCTGAACAGATGACCGTGGAGTCATTTGCATACTGGATCAGAATGCAGTTGGTTAGTGTAGTGGGCAGACTGCTGATTAGATTGAAGAGAAGTAGGCCGATGATAGATACTTTGGGGACACCGACTGGGATGAGAAGGAATGTGGAGGAGGCTTGTTGCTATCTACTTTAGTTGATGCTAATGCTTCCCTTTTCCTTTCAGATGCATACCCATTTTACAGGTTATTCCATCCCAGCTTTATTACACTGTACTTGTTTGTACTAAATTTAAACTGACAGATTGTTAATTTTTCTAAATTTATCAAGTCCTAGTCTATTCTTTCTGCACTGTCCCTGTCTATATCTGTATCATCAACAAAAAGACATGTTTCCTTCCAGTTTTTCTGCAATATTAGCAAATGACACTGAAGATGACAGGTTATAGTAACGGCCCTGCTGTACCCCACTGGTAACTATACTTTCATCTAATAGGACTCTTCTGTGTCATTTTGGCTGGTCTGCTACACCCAAGCTGCCACTCTAGACGCTACTCTAATGATGTCTAACTTATTCAGCAATTTTTAATGACACCATATCAAATGCCTTGTTGAAATTAAAGAGGCCTTCATACATCTAATATGATCAGAAAAGAAATATGCTAAAAGTTTCAACCCTTACACTCATCCTTTCTTCTCAATGGACAGAATTAATGGCAATGACTAGGAAGGAATATATGTATAGGATTCCCTATTCTTTGGCAATGTGCCAAGCTCACCTCCTTGAAGCTGAACTCTGACCACTGCTCAGAACAGAAAATCACTGCAAGTGTGTGTGTGTGTTAGCAACTATTCAGTCTGTCTGAGCTTTTCTCTTTACTCAACATCTGTGTGACTGTAAAATTAGTACATTTAAGTATGGCAATGTGGAGAGAGTAAACCTAACCACATAGGAAGTGAAGTGAAATTTACCCCTCAAAAAATGTTCTTGTGTGTTTTCATTGAGATGAATCTTTGACAAGTGTTTCATCCAGCTGAAGCTATAGGAAGTTAAGCTTGGCAAAACAAAGGGGAAGTATGTGGACACAAGTGCAACTACGGTGGAGAGAATAGGGCACAAGGTTTTAGAAAGCGCAATTTTAACTACTGAGAAAATTTTTTTTTTTTTTGCTACTCACATCAATTTGAGGGTATTAGGGAAGTGATGTGGTGCTACAGGAAGAAACACCACAATAACAGGGACATTTTTTGCTTCTTAACTTGGTGTTTGAGGGGCACCAGATAGGGCATCAGTACCAGGAACCAGATGAGCCAGCTATGGCTCTGCATGTGGACAAGTTTATTTTATAAAATTTACCTAGATTCATCAGGTTAATATATCAAGCATCATCACCTATGTTGTTCCTCTTCCTGAGTACTTAAGACACAATCAACCCTCTTTCTTTGGATCTTTACAGGCTGTATAATGTTCTAACAAAAGGCACGCCTGTTCTCTTTCACCACTTCACAGCCATACCCAGCTTAACAGACCCTGTTTTACAAAACTGCCTACAAAAAATCCCATGCTGTGGGAAGGTGGTGTACAAATTTATCAGGAATTTTTTTTTTTAGAGGAGGAAAGTACAGTTGTGTACACTTACCATAAATGTAGATGTTCGAGTGTATTCACTGTTGCAGTCATCACATTTGGGTTATCTGCTTGCAGTAGCCTCAGTCGGCCTGATTATCAAAGTCTTGGGTCCTGTGTCAGTTGCTGTCTCATCTTCCGTGAAGTCAGGGGTATAAAGCATGCAGCCGATGCCATTACATTAGTTTTTCTTAGTTTCATATTTTAGTACTAGGCTATCTGCCCTGGGGCATTTTTGTAAGCCTAGCCATAGTGATGTGGCTTTCGCCACCCCATGAAATGGTACAAAAATGTACAGAATAGATTTAGAATACTGTGCCTCTGTCTAGTAGTGACACAGTGAAGGTCCCCTTATATAATAGAATTAGTTTACTGTGCCCCTGTCTAGTAGTGACACAGAGGTGACCCCTGGGGTAAACTTACGATCTCCCATCCACTCATCAAGATTTCTCTTGAAGAGAGTTAGTGAGGGGCTCTGCCTAACATGAACTGGGATTCTGTTCCAGTGCATGGGAAGCCTCTGGGTTATGAATCTATCCCTCCAGCATGTCCTATTCATACTTGTGCCGAGGTTTAAGTCTTTAGCTCTCGTAGTTCTGATGGATTTGGATTTTTTGAGGTGGGGCATGTCCATCAGTTCCTGATTGGACATGGCCTTGTACGTCAGGCACAGATCACCTCTGAGCAGGCGGTATGCTACTGAATAGAGCTGGAGTTTCTTTAGTCTGGCAGAATAAGACATATGTTGGAGACCCTTGATCCTCTTGGTGAGGTACTTTTGTGGTCTCTCCAGCTGTTGCAAATGCCGGGTAAGGTACATATCAAATGGGGCATTGTACTCAATTATGGGTCTGATGAGGGAGGAGTATAGAGGTACAATGACATCCTTGGATCTGGATGTGAATTCCTTCATGATAAGGTGTGCAAGGTAGAATGTCTTTCTAACCACTTTGGCAACGTGGGTGTCAAATGAGAGGTCGCTGTCGACTTGGGTCCCTAGGTCTCTGATTACTTTTTCCGTACTCAGTGGATTGCTGCCTATGTGATAATTTGTGGGTATTTTGTTTTTCCCAAAGGGGATGACTATACATTTTTTGGCATTTAGTTTAAGGCCATGACTCCAAGCACCAGTTGTCCGTTTCTGCGAGGCCTTTTTGTAGGATGTGTCCGCTGGTGTATCGACTATGGCGCCTAGTTTGCAGTCATCTGCGAACTTTGTCAGCCACAACCCTCCCATGTTTGCTTTAACATCTGAGAAATAAATGCCGAACAAGAGGGGTCCCAGGACAGATCCCTGTGGGACACCACTTGTGACTGGCTTTGAGTCTGACATTGCTCCAGCGATTTTAACTTTATGGGTTCTGTCCTTTAGCCAGTTTGCAACCCATCTAGTGACATAAGGGTTTACATTTAAGCTGTTGAGCTTATCTATGATGCCTGAGTGGGGTATTGTGTCGAAGGCCTTAGCCAAGTCCATGTAGGCTGTATGGACTGCTTTGCCCTCATCAATGGCTCTAGTGACTGTTTCGAAAAAGTCAACCAGGTTCAAAAGCAGGATCTGCCCTTTACAAAGCCAAACTGGGTGGGATCAAGTGTCTGTAGGTCCCCAATGTCTCTGTTTATGAGTTCCATAATGATTCTTTCCATAGCTTTGCAGACCGGGCTGGTTAAGCTTATGGGGCGGTAGTTCCCAGGGTCTGTAGAGGTACCCCCCCTTTGTGGAGTGGGACCACTGTTGCTGTATGCCAGTGTTCAGGTACATATCCTGTAGTAAGGCTAAGGTTACCCCAGATATTAGGTGCCCCCCTAATGGGAAGCAATTTTATATCTATCTATCTATATCTATATCTATATATATATATATATATATATATATATATATATATATATATATATATATATATATATATATATATATATATAGATATATATAGATATAGATATATATCTATCTATCTATCTATATATATATATATATATATTTATATATATCTAATCTATATATATCTAATCTATATATATATCTATATATATATATATATATATATATATATATATATATATATATAAAACCCAGCCACTGGGGATGCACAAGCCAGTGCATTTCTTTGTGCCGGTCCCAAGCCCGGATAAATGGGGAGGGTTGCGTCAGGAAGGGCATTCGGCGTAAAAATTCTGCCACATCACTTATGGTGCAAAAATTTCATATTTCCACACCAGATCGGTCGAGGCCCGGGTTAACAACGACCACCACCAGTACTGTTAGCCAACAGGGTGCTGGCGGAAATTGGGCTACTGTTGGCCGAAGGAGAAGACGAGGGTGAGGGCAGGAAGAGAGGAGGAAGGTTAGGAGTGTAGCAGTGAGGGTAGGAACTTTGAATGTTGGTACAGGAAGGCAGCTAGCTGATATGATGGAGAGAAGGAAGGTTGATATATTGTGCGTGCAAGAGACCAGATGGAAGGGAAGTAAGGCCAGGTGTTTAGGAAACGGGTTCAAATTGTTCTATCATGGTGTGGATGGCAGGAGAAATGGGGTAGGGGTTATACTAAAGGAACAATATGCCAAGAGTGTTTTAGACCTGAAGAGAGTGTCTGACAGAGTGATGTTTATGAAGCTCGAAATCGATGGTGTAATGATGAATGTTGTTAGTGCATATGCTCCACAAGTTGGGTGTGCGATGGATGAGAAAGAGAAATTTTGGAGCGAGTTGGATGAAGTTGTGGTGAGTGTACCCAAGGGTGAGAGACTAGTGATTGGAGCGGACTTTAATGGGCATGTCGGTGAAGTGAACAGAGGGGATGAGGAAATGATTGGTAGGTATGGTGTTAAGGAGAGGAATGCAGAAGGTCAGATGATTGTGGATTTTGCGAAAAGGATGGACATGGCTGTGGTGAATACGTATTTTAAGAAGAGGGAGGAGCATAGGGTGACGTACAAGAGTGGAGGAAGATGCATACAGGTGGATTATATCCTATGTAGGAGGGCCAGTCTGAAGCAGATTGGAGACTGCAAAGTGGTGGCAGGGGAAATTGTAGTTAAGCAGCATAGAACGGTGGTCTGTAGGATGACGTTGGTGATCACGAAGAGGAGGAGGAGTGTGAAAGCAGTGCCACGGATTAAATGGTGGAAGTTAAAAAACGGTGATTGTGAAGTGGAGTTTAGGGAAGAGTTAAGACAGGCACTGTGAGGCAGTGGAGAGTTACCGAATAGCTGGGTAACTACAGCAGAACTAGTAAGGGAGACTGCTAGAAAGGTGCTTGGTGTGACATCTGGACAGAGGAAGGAGGACAAGGAGACCTGGTGGTGGAATGAGGAAGTACAGGAGAGTATACAGAGGAAGAGGCTGGTGAAGAAGAAGTGGGATTATCAAAGAGATGAAGAAAGTAGACACGAGTATAAGGAGATGAGGCGCATGGCAAAGAGAGAAGTGGCGAAAGTTAAGGATAAGGCGTATGGAGAGTTGTATGAGAGATTGGACACTAAAGAGGGAGAAAAGGACCTGTACCGATTGGCTAGACAGAGGGACAGAGCTGGGAAAGATGTGCAGCAAGTAAGGGTGATAAAGGATAGTGAGGGAAAGGTACTCACAAGAGAGGAGAGTGTGTTGAGTAGATGGAAAGAGTATTTTGAGAGGCTGATGAATGAAGAGAATTAGAGAGAGAGAAGGTTGGATGATGTGGGGATAGTGAATCAGGAAGTGAAACAGATTAGCAAGGAGGAAGTAAGGACAGCTATGAAGAGGATGAAGACTGGAAAGGCTGTTGGCCCAGATGACATACCAATGGAAGCATGGAGGTGCTTAGGAGAAATGGCAGTGGAATTTTTAACTAGATTGTTTAATGAAATTTTGGAAAGTCAGAGGATGCCTGAGGAGTGGAGAAAAAGTGTTTGGTACCTATCTTTAAGAATAAGGGTGAAGTGCAGAGCTGCAGTAACTACAGAGGGATAAAATTGATCAGTCACTGCTTGAAGTTATGGGAAAGAGTAGTAGAAGCTAGGTTAAGAAGGGAGGTGATGATTAGTGATCAGCAGTATGGTTTCATGCCAGGAAAGAGCACTACAAATGCAATGTTTGCTCTGAGAGTGTTATTAGAGAAATACAGAGGTCAGAAGGAGTTGCATTGTGTCTTTGCAGACTTGGAGAAAGCATATGACAGGGTGCCTAGAGAAGAGTTGTGGTATTGTATGAGGAAGTCGGGAGTGGCAGAGAAGTATGTAAGAGTGGTACAGGATATGTACGAGGGTAGTGTGACAGTGGTGAGGACTGCAGTGGGAGTGACAGATCCGTTTAAGGTGGAGGTGGGATTACATCAAGGATCAGCTCTGAGTCCTTTCTTATTTGCAGTGGTGATGGACAGGTTGACAGATGAGATCAGACAGGAGGCCCCGTGGACTATGATGTTTGCAGATGACATTGTTATCTGTAGTGAGAGTAGGAATCAGGTTGAGGAGACTCTGGAGAGGTGGAGATATGCTTTAGAGAGCAGAGGAATGAAGGTCAGCAGGGCTAAGACAGAATATATGTGTGTAAATGAGAGGGAGTGTAGAGGAATGGTGAGGATGCAGGGAGTAGAGTTGGTAAAGGTGGACAAGTTTAAGTACTTGGGATCAACAGTTCAGAGTAATGGTGAATGTCGAAGAGAGGTGAAGAAGAGAGTACAGGCAGGGTGGAATGGGCGGAGAAGAGTGTCAGGAGTGATTTGTGACAGACGGGTACCAGTAAGAGTGAAAGGGAAGGTCTACAAGAGGGTAGTGAGACCAGCTATGTTATATGGGTTGGAGACCGTGGCACTGACAAAAAGGCAGGAGTCAGAGCTGGATGTGGCAGAGTTAAAGATGTTAAGATTTGCACTCGGTGTGACTAGGATGGATAGGATTAGGAATCAGTATATTAGAGGGTCAGCTCATGTTGGACAGTTTGGAGACAAAGCAAGAGACGAGATTGTGTTGGTTTGGACATGTGCTGAGGAAGGATGATGAGTATATTGGGAAAAAGATGCTAAGAATGGAGCTGCCAGGTAAGAGGAAAAGAGGAAGGCCTAAGATAAGGTTTATGGACGTGGTGAGAGAGGACATGCAGGCGGTTGGTGTGACAGAGCAAGATGCAGAAGATAGGAAGAAATGGAAAGAGATGATCCGCTGTGGCGACCCCCAACGGGAAAATCCGAAAGATGATGATGATATATCTCTATATCTATATATATATATATATATATATATATATATCTATATATATATATATATCTATATATATATATATCTATATATATATATATATATATATATATATATATATATATATATATATGTATAGATACATACATACATACACAAGGCTGTACCTCCAACAAAAAAGCAAATACACCAAAAAGCCTAAAAGCATAGTAAAGGAGAGTAGAGGTATAACCAAAAGTCGTCAGGGGGCTGGAGGGAGGGTAAACAGGACTGCAACAGTGAATACACTCTAACATCTACATTTATGGTAAGTGTACACAACTGTACTATGTTCTTCATGTTTCACTGTTGCAGTCATCACATTTGGGTAGATTCCCAAAGCTAAGGATGGGAGGAGGAATTTAGATAGCATTAGGACCAGCTATAAGGTCCTGCAAGACTGCAGTGGCAAAACCAGCTCTGGATTTAGAGAAAATTGGTAAATTGTAATGCTTGGTGAAAGTATGTAGGTAGCAGCTCTTAGGATGTCCCTGGTAGGGACACCTCTGAGAAAGGCTGTAGAGGTAGATGCAGCCCTGGTTGAATGGGGTCTAATCCCCTGTGGGATAGGTTTTCCATGGTGCTTACAGCAGAAATGAATGCAATGGCCTATCCATTTAGAAATGGTTTGCTTTGAAATAGCCTTCCCCTCTGCCTCTGCAGCAAATGCCACAGCAGTTGTTCAGATTTCCTTTGAGGTTTAGTCCTATCCAAGTAAAATCTAAGTTGTCTGTGCACATCTAAGGTGTGCAGTATCCATTCCCCTTTGTTCTGTGGATTAGAAAAGAAGGTTGGCAAATGAATGGACTGATTAAGAGCCACACTGGATACCACCTTGGGCATGAAGGAGGGACTGGTCCTGAGGGACACCCTGTTCGCATGAAGGATGATGAAAGGCTCCACTGCCATAAGAGCCTGTAATTCAGATTCCCTTCTTGCTGAAGTGATTGTTAAAAGGAAGGCTGTTTTCCAAGAAAGGAATTTTAACTCTGCACTTACAGCTGGCTCAAAAGGAGGAAGAGAGTGAGTTTTTCCAATACACAGTTAAGGTCCCAGGCTGGAATTGGGGCTCTCCTGGGTGGTCTTAAGTTTTTGGCCCCTCTGAGAAACTGCTTGAGCAGTGGATGAGAGAAGATGAGTGGTTCTGTGTTGTAATGAGCTGAAATGGCTGAGGCGTAAATTTTGATGGAGGAAAAAGAAAGGCCCTTGTGAAGCATCTCAGTTAAGTATTGAAGAATCTGAGGTAAATTGGGCGCTGCTGTGCCTCTCCCTTGAGTTTGGTTCCAGGCACAGAATCTTTTCCACTTTTCAGCATAATTGGGCCTCCATGCCTCCAAAATGACATCCAGCACTTGTTTAATGAGAGATGGTAATTAGCCAGGCTGCCGGGTTCAGGGTTTGAAGCTGAGGGTGCAGAATCTGGCTCTCCTGCTATGACAGCAGGGTAGGGGTCTGAGACAGGTGCCATGGAAACAGCAGTGACAAACTGCTCAAGAGGGGATACCAGTGTTGGCGTGGCCAGTCTAGTGCAATCAGTATCATCTTTGGTTTGTCCTGTTTGATCTTTAGTAGTACCCTGGAGAGGAGAGGCAGAGGAGGAAAAGGCATAAACTGATAGAATTTTCCAGCTGAAGGACAGAGCATCCACTTTCCAAGCTTGTTTGTGGGAAGTCCTTGTGCAGAATTTGTCCAATTGGTAGTTCTGGGGGGAGGCAAACAGGTCTATATCTGGGCTCCCCCATTTGTTTATCAACATGATGAAAGTCTTTGGTTCCAGTTTCCACTGGTGTGGGTCCACGAGATTTCTGCTTAGTTCGTCTGCCAGTGTATTTAGTTTTCCTGGCAGGACTTGAGCCTGTAGATGCACTTGGTAGCTCAAGGCTGTGTTCCACAGAGCCATGGCTAGTCTGCAGAGGGGGTAAGAATGGGTACCTCCCTGCTTGTTAATGTACCACATAACAGTGGTGTTGTCCGTCTTCACCATTAATTGTCCTGGAAGAATGTGGTCCTTGAAGGCTGTCAGAGCATTCTGTACAGCTAACATTTCTTTTTGATTGATATGCAGGTGCATTTGACTTGGGTTCCATTTGCCCTGAATCCACTTCCCTACCAGGTGAGCTCCCCATGCATAGTCTGATGCATCTGTTGTTAGGGTTTGGGCGGCAGGGGGTAGAGTGAATGGTAGTCCCTTGCTTTGGTGGCAGGCCTCTGCCCAACAAAGGAACTCTAACGGTAGGCAAGGTATGATAGGAATCATTGCTTCTAGATCCTGAGAATGTTGGCACCATAGGCTTTTTAGATACCATTGTAGTTTCCTCATATGCAGTCTTGCATATGGAATTAGTAGAATGCAGGAGGCTATGAACCCCAAGGCTTGCAGTATTTGCCTTGCAGATAGCAGGGTTTTTGTGGCCATTAGCTTGAAGTAAGTTGTCAAATTAATTTGAATCTCTGGCGTGAGGAAAGCCATCTGGGAAGTTGTGTGCAAGCTTGCTCCCAGGAATACAATTTTTTGACAGGGTACCAGATGTGCTTTGTTTTCGTTTATGGTGTACCCCAGACAAGTTAGCACCTATTGTACAAATGCCAGATGATTCAAAAGTATGTCCCAGCTTTCTGCCTGAATTAGACAATCATCCAGGTATGGGTATATTTGAAAATTTATTTGCCTGCAAAATGCAATGACTGGAGCTAGGCACTTTGTGAATACCCTGGGCGCAGTAGATAAGCCAAAGGGCAGTGCAGAGAACTGATAGTGCATGTAGCCTGTTTTGAAGCGTAGGTATCTTCTGCAAGATTCCCTGATTGGGATGTGCAGGTAGGCTTCCTTTAAATCCAGTGTTGCCAACCAGGCATCTTTGCCTAGCATAGGAAGTAACTGGTGTAGAGTTAGCATCTTGAATTTTGGAATCAACAAAAAGGTGTTTAAGATAGAAAGGTCCGGGATAGGACGCCATGAGTTGTCTTTTCTGAGTACTAGGAAAAGTCTTGAGTAGAAACCTTGTCCCTTTTCCTCTTCTTGTACAGTTTGAATAGCCCTTATGCTTAAGAGAGAGGGTACTTGCTTTTGAGCCTCTGCCCACTGATTTGGGGGCAGATCTGGCCAACCGTTTGGGGTTGGTAACATGGGGAAGTGAAATTTGTATCCTTGGGAAACTATATTTAAAACCCATTTGTCCTGGGTAATGAGTTCCCAGTTTTTTGCCTGCTGAGCAATCTTTCCCCCTAAAGGAGCAGTCAGATGAGAAGTGCTTGGAAGTTTTAAAGTTAAGTCATTGAGACAGTTTACTATAGGGGGGAGTCTTACTACTCCCTGATTTGGAAGTGGGAGCCCCCCACTGCTTAGTCCCGTGCGTACCCCTGGGACTGAAGCCTGGGTGTTCTGCTGGTTCTGGGTTTGGACTAAGAAGGCCTGGAAGAGGCAGGAAAAGACCAATTCTTAGAGGGCCAATGCCTACTAAATCTTGGAGGCTGTACTTGTAGGAAATCTTTAACAGTTTGCATAGATTTAGCTTTTTCCTCCATCTTTTTAAGAACTGCTGCTTTGTTGCCAAACAGGCGGTCCTGATTTAAGGGAGCATCCAGCAATTTTAGTTTTAACATGATCTGGCAAAGATTGCTCCTTAAGCCAAGCATGCCTTCTAAGTACAGACCCAATGACAGCAGCCCTGCAAGATGCCTCTAGTGAATCAAAACCACACTGCAAAGTATGCTTTCCAACCTGTTCAGCAGAATGCATTAAATCCTGTAAATCCTTATTTTCAGCACAGTCAGGAATCAACATCATTTTCTGTTTAAGCAATCCAATAATATACTGCTGATACTTTAACATATGAAACTGGCAGTTTAAGGCCCTAATGGCCAAAGTTGCAGAAGTGTATACCTTCTTACCCCTTCTATCCAGCGCACTGGAGTCTCTATCAGAGAGGGTAGGATTTCTGGCAGTAGTAGCCTTAATGCCCTTGGGTCCCTGTGAAATGGTCTCAGGATCCACAGTAGGATTTTTAAAAAGGAAATTGTGAGTCAGGAACCCTGTAATATCTATCAGGTTTTCTGGGAGCAGGAGGTAAAGAGTCAGGGCCCAAGCTAGATTCCGAAAAGGCATCATCAACAATGTCTAGTACAGGAGGGATAGTTAAAGGCCTGTGTTGGGGCAGGAGTAAGAAATCCCAAAGCCTCTTTTTAGAATCAGAGTAATCCTGGGTTTCCCAGCGAAAGTGCTCCCTAAGAGTATGCAGGGTTCACCAAGAGAGAAATCCTTGGGGGGGGGGGGGGGCAGAGGGAATACAGTCCTCTGCATCAGAATTCTCATAGGTAGAGAAGGGTAAATCCTGGTCATCAGAGGAAATAGAAATTTCAGAATCCTGGTCAGAAGTATCATAAGCAAATTCAGTCCTAGGTCTCAGACAGGGAAGGTTGGCTTCCCCTGATTAAAGTAAGTTCCTTCAGCCATTCTTATAATTTGTTTTTTAGGCAAAGAGGCCTGACCATGCGGTCTGGGCGTCAGTTTTTTAGGCATGGTTCGAGTTTTAGGCCTTGAAGAAGAAGATGGCGTCGGTTTAAAATGCAAGTCAGTAGGCCTGAATACACCCTCAGAAGCCGGTGCCCGCACAACGACTCCGGACTCATCCAAGGTACAGACATCCGCAGGTTCCACAGCTGAAGCATCTCGCGGTATACCGGACTCCAAATGGGTCTCAGTAGAGGCCTGCAAATCTAAAGTAGCGGGTATCAGGGGCTCCAAAAGCACCTCACTGAGTACCGGTGACTGGCTTAGGAGAAGCATAGTTGGCAGCTTTGGACCTAGGCAGCCTGTCTCTGTCTTTATCTTTGTGTTTTTTCAGAATGTCGGTAGTCGGATGTTTTACTGAAGACATATCTGGATAATTGAACCGAGTACCAAAATATTTAGAAGCGTAAATTTGCAGACAACTAATAGTTTGTTGCTTAAATAAGGTACAAAACCGACAGCGAGGTATGTCATGGTCAGGGCCTAGGCAAGGAATACAGTTTTGTTTGTGTCTTTCGGCTTTTCTCGGTTAGGGGTCGCCACAGCGGAACTTCGGTCTGCTAATGACTGGCAGTAGACTTTTACGTGCCGAGTTTGCCAGCCCTGACGCACAACCTTCAACGAAGGTACGCCCATTCATGCATGTCTCCACACAGAAGATGCTCTAGCTGAGAATCGAATGGGACAACGTATTGCTGTGAGGCGACAACACTACCGCACCACCACCACCGCAGCAGGCAAGGAATACAGTACAAATGAAAATCTTTGTGAGGTATTTGCTTTCCACAAGAAATACAATTATTGACTTTTACTGACATCGGTTTAGAGCAAGAAAAACTTTCCCCAATGGGGTACTTAGCTTTAGTTGAAGACTTCGGTTCTGAAACTCAAAAACGAAAATTTCAGGAGTCGGCCGACCGGCACTTGCGAACTGCTTCTGCTTCGGGCACTGCACAGCAATAAAGACTGATGTAATGGCGTCGGCTGCATGCTTTATACCCCTGACTTCCTGATGTTACAGAAGATGAGACCGCAACCGACACGGACCCAAGACTTTGATAATCAGGCTGACTGAGGGCTACTGCAAGTCGATAACCCAAATGTGATGACTGCAACAGTGAAACACGAAGAACATCAGCACACCTACTGAAGCCCCAGCTTTGGCCTTAAATACAAAGCCATTTATTTTACATTATAAGCTCCCTTACCACAGCAATAACTGTTACACAAATCATAAAAAGCAAGATGCATGTAGGACAAAGGCACTTACAAAATCCAAAATATTATGGGCAAGACTTAATTACAATGTACTGCATATTTTTACAAATTCAGAAAGCCTAAAACCTAATGCATACATTAAACTATTTCAAATGGCAAACTGTTTTCAATGAAACTATAACTAAAATTTGTCAAACATAGTATAACTCACTCAAAACTATCAGCAGTGTATACTGATGATAAAATCTGTCATCAGAAAATGTGGTCAAAGAAATGTTTAAACAAAAAAATGGTTAAACAAAAAGTGAATGAAACCCTTCACTTACACATTAAGAAAGGGGAAAATCCCTAGACAATGTCTGATTCAGACTACTCATGAAAGTAAATTTTATCAGTCAAATACATTCTACAGCTACTACTGTGGACAACTACCTGACACTTCTGGCCACTCAGTTGGAAGAGATTAAAATTGACAAGTCAGACTTGCCTGAAAGATGCACTACAACAAAAAATAACTACAAAAGCACAATCTGGTCTTATTATCTCATGAAATTTTAAAGCAATAGAAAATATTAGAAGCAGCAGATTAGCTACTATGCTTTCTTACCTTACTTGTATCAGGGCTATCTGGATCAAACTGAACCTGTTTCACGGCCAGCTCCCTTCCTGTATCAACGTCATAACACAAATACACTCTGCCAAAAGCACCCTGACCAAGCAGCTTTCCTAACCTCCAGTTTGTTGGTGCACGTGGAGCTGAAAATATAGTTTAAGAAGATTGTGTTACTGCAACAACTTGAAAGAAAAATTTCAGTTAACTTTATGGTCTTTAAAAAAGGAAACATGCACTGTCTTATCTGTAGAGGATAACTGAAAATGTGTCAGATGAGCAAATGACTGCACTTATGTTTTAGCTCTTTACTTGGAGTTCCAGCAAATGCAACAGATACAACAATGGACAAACAAGAAAGGGATAGTAGTATTGAATAATTTTCTCCCCACTATGGCTCCGATATAGATCCTACATGAGTTACCACCCCTTGCAGTTTCATGGGCTAACAGTATTCTATTACAAAATAGAATTATGAACTTGTGGTACACCCTTGTCCCTATGATTAGTCTGTTCCATATACTTTGCATTTTGAAACCCTATTGCTGCATTAAGGCATTAACAATATCACATTTGCATATTCCAATAATGAATTAATACACACTTATAACTGTATGTGTGTGTGTTAGGTGCACAACTTGTCTCTGCCTCAAGAAACTTTTTTTCTCTTCTCATTTCTTGTTTTTTTCATCGTGAGGGCAGACCTTATTTTCCTTTTGGATGTGGGGGCTTGCCTCTCTGCATAAAGGTGGTTTTAGTTTGTTAATGTTTTTATATTGAACTTGTGTCCTTCGATCATTTTATTTTTCCCTGATCAGCATGATTCTCCTTATACTCACCTGGATAAAGTTTTATTTACTTCCTTTTTGCCAAGCTATGAAATTCCAGATCAGTGGTGGACGATCCACGATCCACACGCTTTTCAGTCTAGATGAAGCACACAATCCTCTTCAGTGATCCCAGTCTGAATAACACCAGCACTGGAAGCTACACAAGAGGTGTCACCATAAGATGCCTAAACTCATTTGCTACTTCTCAGAAACAAAACCAAAAAAATTTACATATGTGTATGCATGAGCACACAGTTATAAAATACCTCATACATACCTGTGTACTGACAGAAAGTACTGGTGTGTAAGAACTTACCATCACCTTAGAGATGTCCTTCTCTTCTATATGCTACTGTATTTATGACATCAAGGAGTTTGCCTCTGGTGAATTCTCGCATGTCCGGCCGTTATATAAAAGTTAAATGGTACTGCTAGGGTGCGCATGACATCCTGTCTGTCTCTCAGACATCGGTTGTAAACAGACGTCGGGTATGAAGTGGACGTCAGCATGCACCTCTTCAGAAGTGAATGCCGCTGGAATCAGCGACTACAGAGTGGTTACTCCAGGAAACTGGAATCAGGCAAGTGTGAGGGGGGAAGGCTGGGTGAGAAGCTATACATCAGCATATAGAAGAGAAGGTTATGGTAAGTTCTCACACAACAATACTATGTCCTTCTATTCGTATGCTGCTGTATTCATGACATCAGGGAGTTTGTAAAACTCCTGTCCTAAGGAAGGGGAGGCAGACCAGAAGCAGTTTACACAAACCTATGGAGGATGGCACTAGCAAATTCTGCCCTGGCTTTAGAGACTATATCCAGTTTGTAGTGTCTGGTTGAAGTGTGAACTGAGGACCAAGTAGCTGCCTCAAGGATAGCAGCCATGTACAATCCTTTAAGGAAAGCCCCTGAGGAGGACACTGAACTGGTTATGTGTGCCCTAAATGGGACTGGGAGTGACTTACCATGGTTGGTGTAACAAAAGGAAATCTTTTTTGACATCCAAGAGGATATAGTTTGCTTGGAAACAGGTTGATCCAGGTCTCTAGGGTGAAAGGAGATGAAGACCCTTGAAAATATCCAAAGCCAGTATCAAGGCTATTTCCTTGATACTGATGTGATCCTTTTGTTGAGTGGGGGTCCATGCATTCCTCACTCTCCAATGTCTTAGGTTTGCCCCCCCCCCAGCCTGTGTCTGAAGCATCAGTGAACATGTCTTGGTTTGGGGGTGAGGGCTATAGGAGCAGGCCCGGATCTGACTGAATCTTAAGAGATCCACCACTTCAGTTCCTTGGACAGACAAGGAAGTATGGGGACCGTGAACTCTAGAGGATGTAGGTGTTGTTTCCGGATATTTCTCAGATACCACTGATACTTCCTCATGTGTAGCCTTGCTACAGAGACCATGAGGATGGTGGAGGCCATGAATCCCAAGACCCTGAGGAATTCCCTGGCTGAGATGGTTTTGAGGGGAAGGATTCCCTGGAAGAAAGATGTGAGGCTCACGATTTTTTCTGTTGGCAGGCAAGCCATCATTTCCCTTGTCAAAATCAGACATCCTAGAAACACCTGATCCTGAGAGGGTGTTAGGGAGGATGTTTTTGGGATTTATGGTAAATCCCAGGCCTGCAAGGAGGGAGACAGTGAACAGTACAGTTGTGTACACTTACCATAAATGTAGATGTTAGAGTGTATTCACTGTTGCAGTCATTACACTTGGGTTATGCTGCTGGCAGGCTACCCTCAGTTGGCCTGAATTCCAAAGTCTAGGTCCAGCGACTGTTGCTGTCGCCTCTTCCCTGAAGTCAGTGCGCCAGGGGTATAAAAGATGCAGCCGATGCCATTTTCCTCAATTTTTCTTGCCCCAGATATCAGGTGCCCTCAAAAGGGTAGGCCAAAAATATGCCAATAAAACATGCATGCACCAAAATATATAGTACCTTCATCTACAAGCAAATACACCACATAGGTTGTATAGATTAGAGAAGTGCAGATAAGTTGCAGCAAAGATATGGGGGATGGTGGGTGGGTAACCTGGACTGCAACAGTGAATACACTCTAACATCTACATTTATGTTAAGTGTACACAACTGTACTATGTTCTTCGTGTTTCACTGTTGCAGTCATTACACTTGGGTTGAATCCCAAAGCTATGGTTGGGAGGCTGGAGCTAAATGGCATCAGGAGCGGCTATGAGACCCTGCAGAACTGCAGTGGCAAAGCCTGCCCTGGATTTAGAGTAGATTGGTAAATGATAGTGCTTTGTAAAGGTGTGCACTGAACTCCAGGTAGCAGCCTCTAAAATGTCTGTTTGGTACTCCCCTGAGGAAGGCTGCTGAAGTGGCTGCTGCTCTGGTAGAATGTGGCCTAATGCCCTTAGGCACTGGCTTGCCATGTTGTGAATAGCAGAAACGAATGCAGTAGCCTATCCACTTTGAAATAGTCTGCTTTGAGATAGCCTTTCCTTGTGATCCTGCAGCATATGCCACTAGTAGTTGCTCTGTCTTTCTGAAAGCTTTGGTCATGTCCAAGTAGAAGAGTAGCGATCTGTGTATGTCCAAAGAATGCAGAATTCTCTCCCCCTTATTCTGTGGGTTTGGATAAAAAGTAGGCAGATGAATAGTTTGGTTAAGGGCCACACTGGATACTACCTTAGGCATAAATGCCGGGTTTGTCCTCAGAGAAACCCTGTCTGGATAAAAAATGATAAAAGGTTCTACAGCCATGAGTGCCTGTAGCTCTGAGACTCGTCTTGCAGAGGTTATTGCTAGGAGCAGAGCTGTTTTCCAAGATAAAAACTTTATATCAGCTGTAGCGGCGGGCTCAAAAGGAGGCAGGGTGAGTTTTTCCAAAACATAATTGATGTCCCATGCTGGTATTGGTGATCTCCTTGGAGGCCGTAAGTTTTTAGCTCCTCTGAGGTACTGCCTTAACAAGGGATGGGAAAAGATTGGTGGCTCTGTACTGTAATGAGCCAAAACGGCAGAGGCATGAATTTTAATTGATGAAAAGGATAGGCCTTTGTCCAGCATCTCAGTTAAGTATTGCAAAATCTGAGGAATATTTGGTACAGCTGTGTCAATTCCTTGTGCCTGGTTCCAAGCACAGAATCTCTTCCATTTGCCAGCGTATTATTTTCTGGTACTAGGCCTTCTGGCCTCCAAAATGACATCCATTACAGCTTTAGTGAGAGGTGCATTTTGTATCACTACATTATATGCCATGCTGCCAGATTTAAGGTCTTTAGTTGGCTGTGCAGGATCTGATTGTTTTGTTGGGATAGTAGATGAGGTACTTGAGGCAAGGTCCAAGCCGGGCATTGAGACAAGTTCCTTAGGATTGGATACCAGTGCTGGCGGGGCCAGTCTGGGGCAATCAGCATCATCTTTGGCTTCTCTTGTCTGACCTTTAGGAGTACCTTGGGGAGGAGAGGTAGCAGAGGAAAGGCATATACTGCTAAGCTTTTCCAGCTGAAAGATAGGGTGTCCACTTTCTATGCTTGTCTGTGATAAGTCCTTGTGCAGAATCTTTTTAAGTTGGCAGTTGTGAGGAGAGGCAAATAGATCTATATCCGGGCATCCCCATTTCCCTGTTACCATGCTGAAGACTTGTGGATCCAATTTCCACTCGTGGGGATCCATGAGGTTTCTGCTTAGTTCGTCTGCCAGAGTATTTATCTTTCTTGGCAGGAATTGTGCCTGCAGATGTACTTGGTAAGTCAATGCCGTGTCCCACAAAGTCATGGCTAGTCTGCAAAGGGGGTAAGAATGAGTGCCTCTCTGCTTGTTTATATACCACATGACTGTGGTGTTGTCTGTCTTTATCAGTAGTTGTCCCGGATGAAGTAGGTCCTTGAAGGCTGTCAGGGCATTCTGAACAGCTAGCATCTCTTTTTGGTTGATATGTAGATGCATTTGGTTTGCGGACCATGTGCCTTGAATACATCTTCCTGCCATGTGGGCCCCGCAGGCATAATCTGATGCATCCGTTGTTAATGTCTGCCCGGCTGGGGGTAAAGTGAATGGCTGTCCCTTGTTCTGGTGACAAGCCTTTGCCAACCAACGAAACTCCTGTTGCAGGCAGGGAAAGAGGGTAATTACTGTTTCCAGGCTGTGGCAATGTTGAGTCCAAACACTTTTTAGGTACCATTGAAGTTTCCTCATATGCAGTCTCGTATATGGAATTAGTAGAATGCAGGATGCCATGAAGCCCAAAGCCTGCAGAATTTTTCTTGCAGATAACTGGGCCTTTGTTGCCAACAGGTTGAAATAGGTAGTCAGTTGCCATTGTTTGTCTGGCGTGAGATAAGCCATCTGGGCAGTTGTATTTAAGCTTGCACCCAGGAATATTATCTCTTGAAAGGGTACTAGTTTTGATTTCTTTTCGTTGACTGTGTACCCTAGGCCTGTTAGAAATCTCTTTACAAACGCCAGATGCTGTAGTAGAATGTCCTTGTTCTCTGCTTGAATGAGGCAGTCGTCCAAGTAAGGATATATTTGTATTCCTCTTTGCCTGCAGAATACAATTACTGGTGCCAGGCACTTTGTGAAGACCCTGGGCGCAGTAGATAAGCCAAAGGTCAGTGCAGAGAATTGGTAATGCATTGAGCCAGCTTTGAAATTGAGGTATCATCTACATGTTTGTCTGATTGGGACATGCAGGTATGCCTCTTAGGTCTAAAGTCACAAGCCAAGCCTTCTTGCCCAGCATGGGCAGAAGTTGCTGTAGAGTCAACATTTTGAATTTTGGTATATCCAGAAATGTATTTAGAATAGATAGGTCCAGTATTGGTCTCCAGGTCTTGTCCTTTCTTGGCACCAAGAACAGTCTTGAATAAAACTCCTTGTCCCTGCTCTTGCTCTGGTACTAGATGAATGGTCCTCATGTCCATGAGGGATGAGACTTGCTTTTGTGCCTCTGCCCATTGATGTTTTGGCAGGTCTGGCCAACCGTTTGTCCTTGGCAGGGTATGGAAGTGAAACTTATAGCCCTGTGACGCTATGTCTAGGACCCATTTGTCCTGGGTTATTATGTGCCAGTTTTGAGAAAAAAGTGCTAGTTTTCCACCTAAAGGTGCTGCCAGAAGATAAGTGCTTGGTGCAGGCAGGGGGAAGTCATTGGGACTGTTTCCTGTATGGCTGTGATTTGTCTCCTCCACCTTTGGAGGTAGAAGCACCCCATTGTTTAGACCTGTATGAGCCTTGGGGCTGGGATCTGCCTCTTGGGCGTCTATATCTACCCCTTTGTGGTCTGTCTGACACTGGAAAGGAGCAATTCTTTGCAGGCCAGTGTCTGCTAAATCTTGGAGGCTGAACCTACAAGAAATCCTTAACTGTCTGCATAGATTTAGCTTTGTCCTCCATTTTCTTTAACACCTCTTCTGCTTTAACACCATGCTTTAACACATTTAAGTATCATGCTGTAATGGGGCATCTAATAATTTTGCTTTGACATGATCAGGCAGACTTTGTTCCTTTAACCAAGCATGCCTCCTGATGACAGAACCTGTAACAGCGGCTCTGCAGGAGGCCTCCAAAGAATCAAAACCACATTGCAAAGTATGCTTTCCAACTTGTTCAGCTGCATGCAATAAATCCTGCATTTCTTTGTTTTCTGCACATTCAGAATTTGTCAACATTTTCTGTTTAAGCAGTGACATAATATATTGCTGATATTTGAGCATATGAAACCGACAGTTTAAAGCCTTATAGCCAAGGTAACGGAAGTGTAAATCTTTTTTCCCCATCTGTCCAATGCCCTAGAATCCCTGTCAGAGGGGGTAGGGTTTTTTGCAGCAGAAGCCTTGACCCCTTTGGGACCCTGAGAGATAGTTTCTGGGTCAGCAGCAGGGTTTTTGAAAAGGAATTTATGAGAGTCAGGAACCCTGTAGTACCTGTCTGGCCTTAACAGGAGCTGGAGGTAAGGAGTCAGGGGTCAGACTGGACTCTGAAAATACACCATCAACAATGTCTAACACAGGCGGAATAGCTAGGGGCCTGTGTTGTGGTAGTAAAAGGTAGTCTCTGAGCCTTTTCTTAGATTCTGAAAAATCTTGGCTCTCCCAGTGGAAATGCTCCCTCATGGTATGCAAGGTTTCCCCAAACGAGTAATCCTCAGGAGGAGAGGCTGAAGGGATAGATTCTTCAGCATCAGAATCCTCATAGGGAGGAAGAGAGTATTCCTGATCAGAAGAGGAATCAGATGAAATGGAAACCTGATCAGAAGATTCATATTCTGCCTCTTGCCTAGGCCTTTTATCAGGTGGGGGATGGGAACCCCTGATCAAAGTAATCAAGTCTTCGGCCATTTTGAGCATCTGTTTTTTGGGCATGGAGGCCTGTCCAAGAGGCTGTTGTACTTGTTTCTTTGTCTTTAAGGGTGCTTTAGTCTTTGCCTTTGAAGCTGAAGTCGTTTTAATGTATAATTGAGTTGGTCTGAAAACACCCTCAGAAGCCGATGCCTGCTCAGCGGCTCCGGACCCATCTGAGGGAATAGTCTCCGAAGGTCCAATACCTTGAGCCTCCAGTGGCCTAGGCGACTCCACGTGGGAGTCGGTAGTGGCCTGCGAGTCTAAAGTAGCGGGCATCAGGGGCTGCGAAGGCGCCTCACTGAGAACCGGCGACTGGCTTAGAAGAAGCCTTGTTGTTGGTTTTGGACCTCAGATGCCTGTCCTTTTCTTTGCGTTTCTTGTGAATTCCGGTAGTCGGATGGCTATCCCGACATCGTATAATTAAATCTTCTGCCAAAATAGTGTAATGCAAAATCGTACCGACGCTTAATAGTGCGTTGTTTAAATCTAGCACAAAACCGACAACTAGCAACGTCGTGGCCAGGGCCTAGGCAAGGAATACAGTAAGAATGAAAGTCCTTATGAGGTATTTGCTTCCCACAAGAAATACAATTATTAACTTTTTCTGACATCGGTCTGGAGCAAGAAAAAGTTTCCCCAACGGGGTACTTCGCTTTTAATGAAGACTTCGGATCTGAAATTCGAACAGGAAAATCTCAGGAGTTGGCCGACCGGCACTTGCGAACTGCTTATGCTTCGGGCACCGCATGGCAAGAAAGACTGAGGAAAATGGCGTCGGCTGCATCTTTTAAACCCCTGCTGCACTTGACGTCAGGGAAGAGGCGACAGCAACTGACGCCGGACCTAGACTTTGGAATTCAGGCCGATTGAGGGTAGCCTGCCAGCAAGATAACCCAAGTGTAATGACTGCAACAGTGAAACATGAAGAAAATCGTAGGTGTTGCAGGGCCATGGAACGTAGCCTAGATAAGGATGTCATCTAGATAGGGAAAAATCTGTATTCCCTTCATCCTGGCGAAGGCCATGACTGGGCCAGACATTTTGTAAATACTCTTGGGGCCGTAGAAAGACTAAAGGGTAAAGCACAAAACTGATAGCATGCAGAATCCACTGAGAAGCGAAGGTACTTTTTGAATAGTGGATGAATAAGAATGTGCATATAGGCGTCCTTTATGTCCAAGGACACTAGGAATGCCGGAGGCAAAATAAGTGGAAGAAGGGTAGGGAAAGACAGCATCCTGAAGCAGGGGACTCGGAGGAAGGTATTGAGGTGGGATAGGTCCAGGATGGGCCTCCATGGACCTTCTTTCCTGGGGACCAGGAAAATTCTTGAGTAAAATCCCTTCCCTCTTGCAGAGGGCGGGACCTCTTGAATAGTTCCTTCAGCCAGAAGTTCCTGCAGGATTGGGGGAAAAGTGGGATTTGGTCTCTGGGCAGAGGAGTGATGCCTTTGGGAGAGGGTGTGGTCTCTCAGGTCATGAAGTATCCCTGTTTTATGACAGATAGGACACAGAAGTCCTGGGTAACCTACTTCCAAGTGGGAAGGGAGAGGCACATCGAAAGAGGGGTGTCTAGATGGAGGGCCTGGTAGTCACAGATTACCAAGCTTTCCGTAAAAAGACTAGAGGATGGAGTAGAGGAGACAGACCTGGAGTGCTGCTTCCTGTGGTCCTTTCTAGGTTTAGTTTGCATTCTCTTAGATGAGGACCTAACAAAAGGAGTGTTAGCTGGGTAGTTTCTTTGAAAACATGGAACTGGGGAGACAACGATATGTCTCAATTCCTGCAGTTCCTTGCCTTTGGTCTGGAGGGTCTTAAAGGGTTCAGCAGCAGCTGACCCAAACATGTTTTTGTTATCCAGGGGAGCATCTAGCAGCTTGGCTTTTATGTCATCGGGAGAGGTTGCAGTCTTAACCAGGAGTACCTCCTGATGACAGATCCAGAGGCGGCAGCCCTTGCAGATGCTTCTACAGCATCACAGCTGCACTTGATGGAGCATTTGGTCACTTGTGTGCAGTAGTTCAGGAGAGAGGAAATCTTGGCTTTAGCAGAAGAGTCAGGGAGCTCTCCCAGTTGCTTGACCACATCTTCCAAGAGAACCTAGGAATACTTGGCCATGTGCATCTGGTAGTTGATTGCTCTTACTGCTAGGGTTGCAGAAGTATAATCTTTCTTTCACAGATGCTCCATCATTCTGCTCTCTTTATCAGTGGGCAGTAGAGAAGAGGATGGTAGTAATTGAGGTTTTGTCAGTGGTCACAGAAATAACTGCAGGGTCTGCAGAAGGGGCTTTATACAGAAAGGTTCCCTCCTTGGGCACCTTTCAGAATCCGACTGGATGCTTGGATGCTGGGGGCTGTGAGTCAGTATTTTTGGAAGCAGCCAAGAAGGCATCCAGAAAGGCAGGGTGTACTGGGGGCACAGCAGAAGGGCTGGGAGACTCCAGTTGTCGGAGTTCATAGTATCTCTTTTGGGTCTGAGTGACCTGACTGCTTTCCAATTGTCTCACCAAAGGTGAGGTCCTCACCAGCGGAGTCCGTGACGCTGGACTCCTCATCTGGTGAAGCATATCCCAGAGGAGAAGCGATCTGAGAATTATAGATTAGGGATTCATCGTCTGATGAATCCTGTTCTGCAGAAGAGATGTTTGGAGCAGGTCCCTTAGGAGTAGAGGGCATGGGGGTATGTGCAGGCGTCGGGCCCTGATGCAAGGCCAGACAGGCAGTGAGCAGGCCTTGGGTGAAGGCCTGCCAATCCAGACTCTGGTCGACAGGTGAAGCAGGCAAAAGCTGAGAAATAGGTTTAGTTTTCTGTTTCCTCTTCTTATGGGTGTCTGGGGGAGAGGATTCAGAAATGCAGTGGAGGGTTGGAGGGCTGGACGCTGGCTGACACTCCACTACATCAGAGACTATGTCCTCACATACTATGATTTGGGAGACGTCAAGTGGACCCTCAGATATAATGAGCCTTGGGTCCCCCTCAGCGACTGAATCGGACGCCCAAGATTCCCTCCAGGATGTGACCTCAGGGAAATGAGAGATTTCCTCTGGGTCTTCCACCGAAGGAAGCTCCGGGGACTCCGGCTCAGACTCCAGGCCTTCACAGGCCTCGAGAGCAACAGCTGGAGTGGAGGGCACAGCAGTCTGTTTGGGCCTACTCTTTTTGGCCTTCTTGACTGGGGGCTCGTCCGAGGGTTCTGACATCAGGTCCATCCTGGAAGCTAGACATCTGAGTCTCTGATTTTCATGGTATAGTATTAAGGCCATGAGATGGTTTCTGAGGGTCTTGGGGACAAAGGCCTGACAAATACTACAAATGGTATGGTTGTCTTCATGGCCTAGGCAGAGCTCATGAGAATCCTTATGTGGAATTTGCCTTCCACACCTACACTTGCCCTTCCTGACATTTAAAAAAAAACAGTAGCAAGTAACCAACAGAAAACCCCTAAGGAGAACTTATCTGAAGTTGGATGAAGAAACGCTTCTACTGGCAACGTGCCGACTGGAGCTGGCAGTCACACAGGTAGAAGTTTTATTTTTTACCTGTTTATTACATTTTGTTGACCGGGAATGTCCAACTGGGCCAGAGGCCCATTTTCAGTGGAGGCCCGGGGGGAAAAGCTCCACAGAAAAATACAATACAAGTAGATGTTTAGATACACAGATTATCAAATTGGAATGCAATTTTACAAATCAAAAACAAACATCACAAAATAGTATGTATTTTTACAATATCAAAACATAACATATCAAGATAGTTTGCATTTTTACAATATCAGAAACATCATATATCAAGAAGAAATATTACATGAGAATTGTGTGTTTACTGGTCTAGATCCTAGGGCAAGATCTACCTTGTTGAACATACACAACATGATGGTGGGAAACAATCTACTAATGGAGCAGCTTTGTAGTGAATAAACAAGAAGCTGAAGTAAAGCATTATTTACAAGTTGAGAGAGCTGATTGTAAAGGTGGTAGAGGAGCCGAAATAAGTTACAAAAGAAGCAGAAGAGGATGTTTGAGAGTAGCTAACAAGAGTGGAGAGTGGGTTTAAGCAGGGGAGTGGCAGGAGCATAGCCATTGGTTGCTAAGGAGGTGTTTTGGTAGTGGTTTGAATTGATCATGTGAGGATATGTTCCTTAGGGTTTCTGGGAGGGAGTTAGAGAGTTTGGATATGTTATGGGAATAGAGAGAGTTGCAGTGTTGGTTGTGGGAGTTGAACACCTTAAGTAAGAGTTTGTTGGAGGATCTGAGAGCTCGTTGGTTGGAGTGTGTTGACGTCCGCTTTATACCCGACGTCCATTTACGATCGACATCCAAGAGAGGTGCAGGATGTCATGCGCACCCTAGTGGTAGCATTTAACTTTTGTATAACGGCCGGACATGCGAGAGTTCACCAAAGGCAAACACCCTGATGTCATGAATACAGCAGTATATGAATAGAAGGACATCCAAGAGTTCCTTCCACTTTGCTGAATGCACATTTAGCTGACAAAGCAATGTGAAACTGAGTGAATGCAGAGTTACATAAATGTACGTAATGTATAGTGGGGGTTATTAGAAGAGCTGGCTTAGCTGTTCCATGTTTTTATAAATTATTAATAGGGCACATGAATTACTTGCTTTGCTTCAATACTGTCATTGCCAGGATTTGTTTTTTTCTGTGCAATGACTGTAATGAATTAATGCCATTACTGGTTTGTTAATGAGTGTTTGTGGTTTGGTTAGGGCTACAGGTAGTATAATGGGAAAGTTTGGTGGTGTGTTACATGTGTCTTGAGATCTATAAGCAATGTACGTGGCTGTGATTAGCAAAGTACAGTTGTGCACACTTACCATAAATGTAGATGTTCAAGTGTATTCATTGTTGCAGTCATTACATTTGGGGTGATCTGCTGGCAGGTTGCCCTCAGTCGGCCTGAATAACAAAGTCTTGGATCCTGCGTCAGTTGCTGTCTCCTCTTCCATGACGTCAGGTCGTCAGGGGGTATAAAACATGCTTTTATTCAGTTTTTCTTGCCCCAGATGTCAGGTGCCCCCCAAATGGGGAGCAAAAATATATACATACATATATTATATATATATATATATATATATATATATATTTGAACAGCAATATAAGTACCTGCACTTTTAGAAACATAAACTTTACCTTCATCTAAAAGCAAATACACCACAAAGGCTTTAGAATATAGTGAAGGAAAGAGAAGTTATAGAAAAGGGGGATGGTGGGTGGGTAACCCGGACTGCAACAGTGAATGCACTCGAGCATCTACATTTATGGTAAGTATACACAACTGTACTATGTTCTTCGTGTTTCACTGTTGCAGTCATTACATTTGGGTAGAATCCCAAAGCTATGGATGGGAGGATGGAACTAAACAGCATTAGGAGTGGCTATAAGGCCCTGCAGAACTGCAGTGGCAAAGCTTGCCCTGGATTTGGAGAAGACAGGCAAATGATAATGCTTTGTGAAGGTATGAACAGAGCTCCAAGTAGCAGCTTCTAGAATGTCTTTGGTTGGAACTCCTCTGAGAAAGGCTGCTGAGGTAGAGGCAGCCCTGGTGGAATGAGACCCGATTCCCCTGGGCACAGGTTTACCATGGTGCAAGTAGCAGAAACGAATGCAGTGGCTTATCCACTTAGAAATAGTCTGCTTTGATATAGCCATCCCCTCTGATCCTGAAGCAAATGCCACCAGTAGTTGCTCAGACATTCTTAGAGATTTGGTCCTGTTTAAGTAGAATCTTAGTTGTCTGTGTACGTCCAATGAATGCAGAATCTGCTCCCCCTTGTTCTGCAGATTTGGGTAAAATGTTGGCAGGTGAATAGTTTGGTTAAGAGCCACACTGGATACCACCTTAGGCATAAAGGAAGGATTGGTCCTGAGGGACACCCTGTCTGGGTAAAATGTAATAAAAGGCTCCACAGCCATGAGAACCTGTAGTTCTGAAACTCTTCTTGCTGAAGTGATTGCCAAAAGGAAAGGAAAGGTGTTTTCCATGATAAAAATTTTATATCCGCAGTAGCTGCTGGTTCAAAAGGAGGCAGGGTGAGTTTTTCCAGCACACATTTGAGGTCCCATGCAGGAGTTGGTGATCTTCTGGGAGGCCTTAAATTTTTGGCCCCTCTAAGATACTGTTTTAGCAGAGGATGCGAAAAGATGGGAGGCTCCGTGTTGTAATGAGCCGAGATGGCAGAGGCTTGGATTTTTATGGAAGAAAAAGATAGGCCCTTGTCAAGCATCTCAGTCAAGTACTGTAAAATCTGAGGGATATTTGGTTTTGCTGTGTCTGTTCCTTGTGCTTGGTTCCAAGAACAGAATCTTTTCCATTTATCAGCATACGATTTTCTAGTACTAGGCCTTCTGGCATCCAACATGTCATCCATTACAGATTTACTGAGAGGTGTTGTTTGAATAATTAAATGATCAGCCATGCTGCAAGGTTCAGAGATTGGAGCTGAGCGTGCAGAATTTGATTGTTCTGCTGAGACAGTAGATGAGGTATCTGAGGCAAGTACCAAGGAGGGGAGTTGAGACATATTCCTTAGAATTGGGTACCAGTGCTGGCGAGGCCAGTATGGAGCAATTAGGATCATTTTTGTTTTTTCCTCTCTGACCTTTAGTAAGACCCTGGAGAGAAGAGGCAAAGGGGGAAAGACATAGACTGATAGGTTTTTCCAACTGAAGGATAGGGCATCCACTTTCCAAGCTTGTCTGTGATAAGTCCTTGTGCAGAATTTGTCCAGTTGATCATTTTGGGGAGAGGCAAATAGCTCTATATCTGGGCTCCCCCATTTCTGTGTTACCATGCTGAAGATTTGTGGATCCAGTTTCCACTCGTGCGGGTCCGTAAGATTTCTGCTTAGGTCGTCTGCCAGAGTATTTTGTTTTCCTGGCAGGAACTGAGCTTGAAGATGTACTTGGTAAGTCAAGGCTGTGTTCCACAATGCCATGGCTAGTCTGCAAAGGGGGTAGGAATGTGTACCCCCCCTGCTTGTTTATGTACCACATAACCGTGGTGTTGTCCGTCTTTATCAGAAGTTGTCCTGGATGAAGTAAGTCCTTGAAGGCTGTCAGAGCATTCTGAACAGCTAGCATCTCTTTCTGGTTGATATGCAGATGCATTTGTTTTGGGGTCCATATGCCATGAATGCATCTCCCTGCCAGGTGGGCCCCCCAAGCATAGTCTGATGCATCTGTAGTTAGGGTTTGGGTGGCAGGGGGTACAGTGAATGACAGTCCCTTGTTTTGGTGACATGTCTCTGCCCACCAAAGAAACTCCTGTTGTAGGCAGGGAATGAGAGGAATCATTGTTTCCAGACTGTGACAATGTTGACTCCATAAACTTTTTAGGTACCACTGAAGTTTCCTCATATGCAGTCTTGCATATGGAATTAGTAGAATGCAGGATGCCATGAACCCCAAAGCCTGCAGAATTGGTCTTGCAGATAGCTGGGTTTTTGTTGCCATCTGTTTGAAGTATGTTGTCAGTTGCCTTTGTTTGTCTGGCGTAAGGTAAGCCATCTGGGCAGTTGTATTCGAGCTTGCACCCAGGAATGTAATTATTTGAGAGGGTACCAGTTGTGATTTCTTTTCATTTATTGTGTACCCTAGGTATGTTAGAAGCCTTTTTACAAATGCCAGATGTTGAAGAAGAATATCCTTGTTCTCTGCTTGAATGAGAGAGTCGTCCAGATAAGGATAAATTTGTATGCTTCTTTGTCTGCAAAATGTAATTGCTGGTGCCAAGCACTATGTAAAGACCCTGGGCGCAGTAGATATGCCAAAGGGCAGTGTAGAGAATTGGTAATGCAAAAAACCTGCCTTGAAGTGGAGGTATCTTCTGTACGATTCCCTTATTGGGATATGCAGGTATGCTTCTTTTAAGTCTAGAGTCACTAACCAAGCGTTCCTGCCCAGCATAGGCAGTAGCTGTTGCAAAGTCAGCATTTTGAGTTTTGGAATGTCCAGAAACATGTTCAAAATCGATAAGTCCAGTATTGGGCGCCAGGCATGGTCTTTTCTGGGTACCAGGAACAGTCTTGAATAAAAACCTTGTCATTTTTCCTGTTCTGGTACTGGTTGAATAGCCCCATATCCATGAGGGACGTAACTTGTTTCTGAGCCTCTGCCCATTGATTTTGTGGCAGATCTGGCCAACCATTTGGAATTGGCAAAGTATGGAAATGAAATCTGTACCCCTGGGATACTATGTTGAATACCCACTTGTCCTGGGTAATTAACTGCCAATTTTGGGCACGAAGTGCTAATTTTCCCCCCAAGGGGGCTGCCAAAAGATAAGTGCTTGGTGAAGATAGAGGGAAGTCATTGAGACTGCTTACTGTAAAGGTTGTGCTTTGTTTCCTCCAGATTTAGAGGTGGAGGCACCCCATTGCTTTGACCTATAAGAACCCTGTGATTGGTATCTAGAGCCTTTTGAGTGCCTGGATTTCCCTTGAGAGGCTCTGTTGGAAACAAGGAAGGACCAATTTTTAGCAGGCCAGTGCCTACTGAACCTGGGTGGCTGCACTTGTAAGAAATCTTTTACAGTTTGCATAGATTTAGCTTTGTCTTCCATTTTCTTTAAAACCTCTTCTGCCTTATTACCAAACAGAGTATCATGCTGTAAAGGGGCATCCAACAATTTAGCTTTAACATGATCAGGTAAATGTTGCTCCTTGAGCCAGGCATGCCTTCTAATCACAGATCCAGTAACTGCGGCCCTGCAAGAGGCCTCCAAGGAATCAAAACCACATTGCAAAGTATGCTTTCCAATCTGTTCTGCTGCATGCAATAATTCCTGTAATTCTTTATTTTCTACACAATCAGAAATCAACATCATTTTCTGTTTCAATAAGCCCATAACATGCTGTTGATATTTAAGCATATGAAACTGGCAGTTGAAGGCCCTAACTGCCAAGGTTGCAGACGTATAAACCTTCTTTCCCCATCTATCCAGCACCCTGGAATCTCTATCAGAGGGGGAAGGATTTTTAGCTGTAGAGGCCTTTACACCTTTGGGACCCTGTGAGATAGTCTCAGGATCAGCAGCAGGATTTTTGAATAGAAATTTGTGGGAGTCAGGAACCCTGTAATATCTGTCTGGCTTACTAGGAGCCGGAGGTAGGGAATCAGGAGCCATGCTTGATTCCGAAAACACATCATCAACAATGTATAATACAGGAGGTATAGCCAAAGGCCTATGCTGAGGAAGAAGAAGGAAATCTCTAAGCCTCTTTTTTGATTCAGAGAAATCCTGACTCTCCCAATGAAAATGTTCCCTTAAATTATGCAAGGTTTCTCCAAAAGAATAATCCTCAGGAGGAGATGCAGATGGGATGGATTCTTCTGCATCTGAATCCTCAAATCCTCATAGGGAGGAATTGAAAATTCCTGATCAGAAGAGGAATCAGAAGAAATGGAAACCTGATCTGAAGATTGATAATCAGTGTCTTGCCTAGGCCTCTTAGCAAGGGGGGGGGGGGGAGTTTGGAACCCCTGATCAAGGTAATTAAGTCCTCAGCCATTTTGATAATCAGTCTTTTAGGCATAGGGGCCTGAGCACGTGGCTCAAGCATCGTTTTTTTAGATTTAGAAGATGTTTTTGATCTTGTTTTTGAAGCTGGCGTCTGTTTTATATAAAAATGTTGAGGCCTGAAAACACCCTCAGAAGCCGGTGCCTGCTCAGCGGCTCCAGACCCATCCAACGGAGAGACATCCATGGGATCAATACTCTGAGAATCTCGCGGCATACCAGACTCTGCATGGGTCTCAGTAGAGGCCTGCGACTCAAAAGTAGCGGGTATCAGAGGCTGCGAAAGCACCTCACTGAGTACCGGCGACTGGCTTAGGAGAAGCTTCGTCATTGGTTTTGGACCTCGACGGTCTGTCTCTGTCTTTTTCTTTGCGTTTTTTGTGAACTCCGGTAGTTGGATTGCTAACCAACGACATTTCAGGGTAATTAAATCTGGATCCAAAATATTTTGAAGCAAAAATATACAGACGCTTAATAGTGCATTGGTTAAATCTAGCACAAAACCGACAGCAAAGCACGTTATGATCTGGGCCTAGGCAAGGAATACAGTATGAATGAAAATCCTTATTAGGTATTTGCTTCCCACAAGTAATGCAATTATTAACTTTTACTGACATCAGTAAGGAGCAAGAAAAAGTTTCCCCAATGGGGTACTTAGCTTTAGTTGAAGACTTCGGTTCTGAAACTCGAATGCGAAAATTTCAGGAGTCGGACGACCGGCACTTGCGAACTGCTTCTGCTTCGGGCACTGCGCGGCAAGAAAGACTGATGAAAATGTCATCGGCTGCATGTTTTATACCCCTGACGGCCTGACGTCACGGAAGAGGAGACAGCAACCGACGCAGGACCCAAGACTTTGTTATTCAGGCCGACTGAGGGCAACCTGCCAGCAGATTACCCCAAATGTAATAACTGCAACAGTGAAATGAAGAACATCAGAGGGCCTGGAGTCCAAAAATGATTTGAGAGTATTTATTACAGACCAACTGTTTTTGACATTTGTGTGTTCTAACTTGTGTTGCTTGTTCCATAGATCCTGCACTTCCACTCCCTTGAATCAGCCCCCCAACAAGGTATGAAGCATCTGTTACAGACTGAGTGGGGACTGGCAGGTAGAAGGGAAGACCTGCGTCAAGGAACAACTGATTCACTTCTCAAAGATCACAGCCTGGAATAGGAAATGACAGAGGGTACTGGTGTTGAGTCCAAATTAATTTGACAAACCACTGAATCTTTCTTGTATGAAGTCTAGCCAATGGAATCATGAGTAGTAGTATGGGCCATAAACCCCAGAATTCTTAGATATTCTCTGTCAAATGCCAGAGACTGGTTTATTTAGTTTACCGGGGTAGTACACTGATAACAGTAGACAATTTGTGGGCACAGCCCGGGTAATATAACAGAAGTTGTTACTTGTAACTTTCTATTTTCTCTTGAGAAAGAAATGCCATCATAAGTACTGTACCTAGGAGATATAAACACTATCTTGTGAGATGGAATGAGGAGAACTTCTCTGTTTGCTAGAAATCCCAGGTTGAGAAACGGACTTACTAGCCAAACTTGAGATTCTTGATGAGCTGTGAAAAAAATCTGCAAAATAAAATGAGGTAATCATCTAAACAAGGCAAAATGTAAATGCCCTGTAACCTGCACTGGGCTACAACAGGAGCCAGACAATCTGTAAACATTCTTAGTGCTGTAGATGAACCAGCAAACTGAAAATGCAAACCAGAAACAGAGAACCTCAAAACTTGTCTGAAATTGCTGTCGCTTGGAATGTGATGGTAACCATCTTTTAAATCCAACGTTATCAAAAAATGGTGAGAAGGAATGAGGAATAACAGAGACTACTGAGAAAGCATTTTGAATTTTGGAATCAAGACATGATGGTTTACAAACGAAAGGCCTAGGACCAATCCCAAAGTCATTGTTTTGAACCAGAAAAATTACTGAATACAATAATTTCCCTCTGCTCTGGTTGAACAAGGTCTATTACTCCCACATACAGCCCCCGAATCAGAACAGATGGGAACAGGCTAGTCTAATTGGGATGATTTCACATTAGTATGCTCAGCCAAAACGGAATCACTACTTCAGTCTCTAACACAAAACGTATTTAACATAGTTGAGAAATGGCTCATTGACCGCTGCCTCATTCTCAATCCAAAAAAACAAAAATGCTATTATTCACACCCACGCGCAGAACTTCCCCAATATACTTTTGTCACCTCAAACTAATGTGGTACAAAAATATCTCCAACCAACCACAAGACTACTTGGGGTACTAAACAACCTCTTCTTTCTTCCCCAGCCATATAAATAACACTATAAAACTACTAAAAACAAAAAGGTTCCCTCTAAATCATCAAACCCCCTTAACCCCAGGTCCAGGGTCACCTACATCTGCTGCATTTAATCATTTAATCTCAATCTACACATCCGCATCTATAAACTATAAAAAAAGCAATATGAACAAACTTTCCATTACCTAATAATATAATAAGCTCAACCTACAGAACCCATCACTGCAACAATCAACTAGGCTGGTTAGAAATGTCAAATCTAATTTTACTGAACCAACTAACAATAGTCCAAAAGATGCTATACCAACCTTCAAAGACTCCCATACTCACCAACCTAATCTTCCCCTACTATAACCTAAAGATCCTACGCTCATCAAACAAATTACTAGTGCAAATAAATAAAACCAGCAATCTGGCTGGTGACTCTCTGTTCTCCAACGCAGTGGGAAAAACCTGGAACTCTCTCCCAGATCACCTTACATCCATTTCCTCAGCTCCCCTATTTAAAACCAAACTTAAAATATACCTCAAATCTCACTGGCTATGCCCTTGTGCTAATCCAGACTAAACACCAGTCTTTATATGATGACACCTCTCTACATACCAGCACAAGCAAAATTACCTCTTAATTATAATTGTGTGCATATCAATATACCTATTAATAGTGAACTATTTAATAACTAATTGAATTACTAACAAACATCATATGGGTGACTTTTATAACTAACTTTGGTATTGGTTTATAATCAGAGACTTGATTGCTGTATTGTGTTTTTCATGCTAATTTAGCCTACTAGCAAACTATATTGGTGTGACTTTATTGCTCAATAGTGTGCATTGTTGTCTTACATAGTTTTAAACATTCCCCTGTATTACTATGCTACGAATGTTGTGCTACATCTTCTTATTCATCTTTGTACCTATATTCATAGCTCTATTCAGTAAGAATCTTCCTACTAATATGACAATAGGAAATACCTCTATAATAGCTAAAACTTACAATGTACTTATGTCTTGTAAATACTATTTAGTAGTGCGGAGCTTTTCTCCCCGGGCCTCCACTGAAAATGGACATGTATCCAGTTGGACCAGCCCGGTCAGCAAATGTAAAATAAATAAAAATAAATAAATGTAGTGGGATCCCTAGGAGGATTCCCACTGCCATATTTAACCTGTTAGAATGACTTTCAAAACCAGCTGTCTTGATGTAACTGGTGCCACAGACTGAAGTGAAGACCTACACTCTTGGACAAATTTACAGGATTGCCAGGGTGGGGAGGAGGAAGATCCTAAGGGGGCATACAGTTAGTCAGATTTTTTTAGATTTTCACTCTGGAATGGTGTTCCTTTCTTCTTTGAACTTCCCTGACACTGTTTTGAAATGGTTTGCTTGATCTGCTTCCTGAACGTGGAACCTGAACTGGAAGAAAAGTTTGTTACAGTTTGGAAAGGATGACTGAAAAATGTGAGTAATCCCTTGAATTAACTTTTATCCTTCATCAGTTCCCTTAACGGTGTCTGCAGAGAAAGGACCAAACAACATTTACAGGTACACACACATATCTATATACAGTGGATATAAAAAGTTTACACGCCCCTGTTAAAATGTCAGGTTTTTGTCATACAAAAAAAAATGAGACCAAAATAAATAATTTCAAAACTTTTCCCACCTTTAAGGTGACCTATAACCTGTACAATTCAATTGAAAAATAAACAAATAAAAAACGTACAATAAGCTGGTTGTATAAGTGTGCACACCTTTAAACTAATACTTTGTTGAAGCACCTTTTGAATTAATTACAGCATTCAGTCTTCTTGGGTACACACTTGCCATCAATTAAAGAGAGACTGATTAACCCCAAATAAAGTTTAGCTGTCCTAGGTACGATTTTCCTGACATTTACTCAGTTACCTGCTACAGCAAAAGCCATGGTTCGCAGAGAGCTTACAAAGCATCAAAGGGATTTCATTGTTGAAAGGTATCAGTCAGGAGAAGGGTAAAAAAAAATTTCCACAGCATTGGATATACCATCATCAAAAAGTGGAGAAAATATGGGACAACAGTGATGTTGCAAAGAACTGGATGTCCCCCCAAAACTGATGAAAAGACAAGACGAAAACTGGTCAGGGAGGCTGCCAAGAGACCTACAGCAATACTGAAGGAGCTGCAGGAATTTCTGGCAAGTACTGATTGTGTACTACATGTGACAATCTCCCATATTCGCCATATGTCTGGACTATGGGGTAGGGTTGCAAGACATGAGACTTTTCTTGCACAGAAAAATATCCAAGCCCAGCTAAAATTTGCAAAAGAATACATCAAGTCTCCCAAAAGCATGTGGGAAAATATGTTATGGTCTGATGAGACCAAGGCTGAACCTGGCCACAATTTCAAAAGGTACGTTTGGTGCAAAAACAACACTTCGCATCACCAGAAGAACACCATCCCCACAGTGAAGCACTGTTGTGACAGTATCATGCTTTGGGATTGCTTTTGTTCAGCTGGAACTTTAGTCAAGATGGAGGGAATTATGAATAGTTCCAAATACCAGGCACTTTTGGCCCAAAACCTTCAGGCGTCTGCTAGAAAGTTGAAGATGAAGAGGAATTTTACCTTTAAACATGACAATGACCCTAAGCATGCATCCAAATCAACAAAAGAATGGCTTCACCAGAAGAAAATTAAAGTTTTGGAATGGCCCAGCCAGAGCCCAGGCCGAAATCCAAAAGAAAATCTGTGGGGTGACCTGAAGAGCACTGTGCACAAGAAATGCCCTTGCAATCTGACAGATTCGGAGTGCTTTTGCAAGGAAGAGTGACAAATATTGCCAAGTCAAAATGTGCCATGCTGATAAGACTGAATGCTGTAATTAAAGCAAAAGGTGCTTCAACAAAGTATTAGTTTAAGGATGCACACACTTATACAACCAGCTTATTGCACGTTTTTTATTTTTTATATTTATGTCTGTTTTTCAATTGAATTGCACAGTGAAATGAGATTCATTGAAATGAGTTTTCAGTAATTTGACTGATTCAGTGAAATGAGTTTTCAATGAAACAAAGTAGACCCATATATATATATATATATATATATATATATATATATATATATATATATATATACATACATACATACATACACATATATTTGACAGCATTTCAAATTTCAGTTTTAACATCTTCTGGTAAATTGTAAGTATGTAACTGAGCAAACCTTCTCAAGACAACATAAGCACTGCAAAAGCACATTTCAAAGAATGTTTACCTGAGATATAGCAGACACCACAGAAAATATAGAAGCTTTAGTATCTGCAGGTGGAAGATCAGCAATTAAAGTTCTTAAGTTATCATAAGAAGTCAACTCTGACAAGTGTGAATGACAATTCATAATTCTGAAAGCCGGGGTGGAAGTAGAAAACTTTTTTATCTAAAACTTTTCCCATTTTTTCTGAAGGGGTAAGACTAGCTTGCTGAGAGAAGCTTTGTAGAAGCTGTCTGACAAGGATATTACTGCAGGACATGCCTTGGGGTTAGAAAAAAAGAAACTTATGAGACTGTGGCACTTTATACAATTAACTGGAATTTTAAGAGCAGATGGCTGACCATCACAAAAAGTACAGACTGCCAAAAAAAGGATTCTCTAAGGCTAGCAAAAGAGGAAAAATGTGCAAGTTGAGGAATATCTACTTGTAATAAATCATAATACCTTTGCTGAGATTCAAAGGTCTGTTTTGAGCCAATGGAAAAAATTCCTCATTTTGCAATAATACTAGAAAAATACCATTGTTCATGAATGGAATCTGAGGAAAGGCTTTCTTCAGAGTCAGAATATCAACCCTGTAAGTGAAGGGATATGAAAAAATACAGTCCCTGTTCTAAATCATGTCTCTCAGACTGAGAACGAGAACCTCCTAGAGAAGAAATTTGTTTCCTCTTCTTTTGAGGAGGAAAAACATCACTCAGACTGAAATGCTTTCAACAATCCTTTTCCATACCCAGGCAGTTATCTGCTACAGGGCGGAAAACATCTAGTCTTATGCTTTCTCTTCCTAGGAGAGATCCCAGAAAAGGAGTGGCTCAAGAGACTGTTTCTACTCTACGGAAGAGGTATTGAAGGAGCATTGTGCAGTACCTTGCTTGAGGCATGCAAAAGTAGTTCTCCTTTCTCTGATAAAGGCAACTATACACCTGCAAAGGATGTGTCCAACTCCTAATTCAAGGTGGCAATGTAAGGATGAACACCAGAAGGACCAAAAGAAAAAGATGAGTGGTCTGAGGAAGAACTGATGGCCACAGCAGTAACGCATCGTTGGATGAGGCAATGAGGAAGAAGGACTAAAGACCGAAGCCTTCCGGACATTTTTCTTTCTGCATCTCAGGGAAGGATCAATAATCTTAGCAGGGTCCTGGTCTGGTCCATTTCCTTGCCGCAAAAGGAATCTCCCAGGTTGACAGCAGAGCTAAGAGGAGTCAGTGGTACCTTCTGACTAAAAGTGTAGTTAACGAGGTAAAATGTTTAAGTGGTGTGCACCAGATACACTTGCAATAGCACCTCTCAACAAGGAAAAGAATGAGCAGTACACTTTTCCTCATAAAAATGAGCAAAAGATTAGGGAATCCTTACAGGGATGTCAGGAACAGCTTACAACCAAGAATGGTGTCTGATGAACTCTCGGCATACCTGAAAAGGGTCAGTTACAAATTCCGACAGAAAAAGTAAACTTTTTATATAAAAAAATTAGCAAAGATATCTCAGTGGTGTCGCGGTTAACATTGTCGCCTCACTACAAAGAAGTTCTCCGGTTCGATTCTCGGCTGGGTGCCTTCTGTGTGCAGTCTGCATGTCCTCCCTGCGTTCGTATGGGTTTCCTCCCATGTTACAAAGACATGCATCTGAAGCGTTTCTCCCCGGGCCTCCTCTGAAAATTGGCTCATTCCAAGTCAGAATTTCCTGGTTAACAAATGTTAAATAAATTTATAAGACCACCCTGACTTCTAAAGTGTAAACCCCAAAGAAAAACTTCTGAAGGACAACTATGTTATTATTGTTTTTTTTTTTTTTACAACAAAAATAAAATTTTATACAGGAATTACTCCAGATACCCAAACAATAAAACAGAGGTAAATTTTCTTGTAACAATTCATCAAAAGGGAAGACGCCCTAAAATAAAATAAAATATGCAAAAGATTAAAACACTTTTATACTAAAACTATTTATAGAAGGTAATACAAAATGAGAAAGTTAATGCCCAGCTAGTTGGCTACAGCCAACTGTTGATCATTTGAAGCCCACAGAGGAGCGCACTCTTCAGTGGCAAGAAAGCTCTGATGCTTTTGCACCCCAGTCACTGGCGTTATTCTGTATCCCTTGTGCATACCAGTGGCAAGGTTGCATGGAAGGCGCTCTAAAAGTTTGGAAGCTGGCTGGCTGGTCTGAGTCTTGGCATGATGTGCCATATTGCTTATGGCTACTACAACAGTGATCGAATGATGAAACTCCCTAGTCACCTGGACCATGTCAGAACACCATCCATACATGCGACAAAGCCCGGCTATGAGCATCACAGTATGAAGAGTTTGACAAGAGAAAGTACAGTTGTGTACACTTACCATAAATGTAGATGTTCGAGAATATTCACTGTTGCAGTCATCACTTGTGGGTTATCACTGCTGGGTTGCCCTCGGCTGGCCCGAATACCAGAGTAAAGGTTTCCATCCTGCATGGCTGTTCTGTGAGTGTGGCTGACGGCAGACCGTCAGGGCTATAAAGGGAGACAGCCGATGCAATTACATCAGTTTTTCTTGCCCCCAAAGGTCTTGGAGCCCCAGATAAAATATATACAATAGTTAAGAAAGGGGGTAGGTGGGAGGGAAACAGGACTGCAACAGTGAAACACTCTAACATCTACATTTATGGTAAGTGTACACAACTGTACTATGTTCTTCGTGTTTCACTGTTGCAGTCATCACTTGTGGGAAGAAAACCAAAGCTGAGGAAGTGGGTGGAGGAAAGCTGTACAATTAGGGGGATGCAAGCATGCCCTGCAGGACTCCAGATGCAAATCCTGCCCTGGTTTCAGAGAATGTAGCCAGCTGGTAGTGCTTGGTGAAAGTGTGGATAAATGTCCAAGTAGCAGCTTTCAGAATTTCCTTAGTAGGAATCTCCCTCAGAAAGGCTGTGGAGGTAGAGGCTGCTCTTATGGAATGGGCTCTGACAGTTTTGGGAGGACTTTTTCCAGGTAAGGTATAGCAGAAATGTATGCAATTAGAGATCCATTTGGAAATGGCCTGCTTAGTAATGGGTTCCCCTCTTCCCCAGGGGCAAATGACACCACGTGAGTTTTCCTGACTGATTTGGTCCTGTCAAGGTATAATCTCAACTGTCTGTGCACATCTAAGGTATGCAGAATTCTCTCCCCTCTATTTGTTGGTTTAGGAAAGAAGGTAGGTAGGTGTATGGCCTTGGTGAGGGTTACACCAGAGATCATCTTAGGCATAAAGGAGGGGTTGGTTCATAGAGAAACCCTGTCCACATGGAAGATGATGAAGGGGTCAGTGGCCATAATGGCCTGGAGCTCAGATACCCTGCTAGCAGAAGTGATGGCTAGCAAAAAGGGCAGTTTTCCAAGAGAGGTATTTGAGATCTGCTGAGGAAGCTGGCTCGAAAGGAGGTAGAGTCATATTTTCCAGAACAAAGTTTAGATCCCAAGCTGGCGCAGGGGCCTTCTTGGAGGTCTGATGTGAGCCAAACCTCAGAGGAACTGCTTCAAGAGGTGTTGGGAGAATAAAGGCTGATGTGCCTGGACATAGGCTGAGATAGCCGAAGCAGGAGTCCTGAAAGAGAAGCAAGACAAACCCTTATGGAGGAGTTCTGCCAGGTAGTCTAGAACCAGGGGCAGAGAGGCTTTAGTGCAGGAGGCGCCCCTGGTGGAGCACCAGCAGGTGAATCTCTTCCACTATGAGGAATAAGATTTTCGGGTGCTGGGTCTGCAAGCCTCCTTAATAATGTCTAACACCCAATTGCCGATGGCTGCAGTGTTATCTGTCTTTGAGGAACCAGCCATGCTGTTAACTTGAGTGTGGCCTGGATGCAGGAGCTTCCCTCCCTGCTGTGTGAGAAGGTCTGCAGTGGAGGGCAGGGTAAAGAGAGGGTACATGCTCATGCTGAGGAGCATGGGGTACCAGTGCTGCCTTGGGCAATCAGGATAGTCCTTGGTCCTTCCTCTCTGATCCTGAGTAGAACCCTGGGTATCAGAGGAAGTGGAGGAAAAGCATACACAAACAGGCTGCCCCACTGGAAGGAGAGGGCCTCCACCCTCCAGGCTTCTTGGTGAAACTGTCTTGAGCAGAATTTGGCCAGTTGACTGTTCTGGTGGCTTGCGAAAAGGTCTATGCCTGGTTCCTCCCAGATGCAAGTAATCTGTAAGAGGATCTCCCTGTGAAACTCCCACTCGTGGGGATCCATGATCTGTCTGCTTAAGTGATTTGCCAGGGTGTTTTGTTTCCCTGGGAGGTATTGAGCTAAGAGATGCAGATCCAGATTCGATGCTGACTGCCAGATTTCCATAGGGGGTAGGAATGAGTGCCCCCCATTTGATGATGTACCACATGATAGTGGTCTTGTCTGTCCTGATTAAGAGTACCCCAAGTGACAGATGCTCTTGAAAGGTTAGGAGAGCTCTGTGCACCACCAGCATCTCTTTCAAACTGATGTGTAGACCTAGAACCTCCTGTTCTCAAAAGGCCAGGGTATGCAGAGTTCTAGTGTGGGCTCCTTAAGCAATGTCTGAGGCATCCATGGTCAAGGTTTGCTTGTGTGGCTGAAAGACAAAAGAAGTCCCTTGTTCAGGGAGCAAGCCTGGGCCCACCAGAAGAGTTCCTTCCTTAAGCAAGGAAATAGTTGTAGTTGGTGCTCCAGAGACTGGAAGTGCTGGTACCACTGCAGTTTCTGCAATATGCAATCTGGCAATGGGTACCAGCAGGATGCAGGAGGCCAAGTATCCCAGGGCTTGCATTATTTTCCTGGCTGTGAGGTGGGTCTTGTGAGCCAGCTGGTGGAAGTAGTACTGCAGAAAGGTCTGTTTCTGGGAGGGGGGGGGGGGGATTTCCATGGATGTGTCTAGCAGGGTGCCCAGAAAGGAAATCCTTCATGTGGGTTTCTCCAGGGTGATGGTGAATCCCAGTGTGGTCGGTAGGGTCTGCACAAAGGAGAGGTCCTATAGGAGCTTTTCCTTGGTCTCTGCCTGAATGAGGCAGTAGTCTAAGTAGGGGTAAATGTGTATGGCTCTCTGTCTGCAGTAAGCAATGACTGGAGCCAAGCACTCTGTAAAGACTCTGGCAGCAGTGGATAAGCCAAAGGGGAGTGCAAAAAATTTAAAGTGTTGGGACTCTGCTCTGAACCTTAGGTAACTCCTGCAGGACTCTCTGATAGGGATATGCAGGTAGGCATCCTTCAGATCTAGGGTCACTAGCCAGGCTTGCGGCAGGAGCATGGGTAGTAGTTTATGTAGTGTCAACATTTTGAAATTTGGAACCAGAAGGGACAGATTCAGGGTAGAGAGGTCCAGGATGGGATGCCATGTGCCCTCCTTTCTGGGAACCAGGAACAGTCTTGAGTAAAAACCCTTCCCGGTCTGTTCCTTGGGCATGAGTTCTGCAGCACCCTTCGCGTAAAGTTTTTTGATCTGACGAAAAGCCTCTGCTTTCTGGTTTGCAGGGATGTCTGGGCAACCTGACCTCTTTGTTTTTTCTTTGAAATAGAATCCGTGCCCTCTGGTAACAATTTTCAGAACCCACAGATCTGAGGTGATGGCCTACCAGTTTTCTAGGAAGAGAGAAAGTCTTCCTCCTAGTTTGTCTGGAGACCTGGGGGGCAGAGGGGAGGGTAGGGAGTCATTGCGAGTCCCTGGTGAAGGAAGTGGGCTTAGAACTCCCCTGCCTAGGAGTGGCAGTGGACCACTGTCTTGTTCTTTGTTGGCTGTGTGCCTGCAGCCTAGGGGTTCTATCTCTGAGTCCCTTTCAATGTACTGGCTTAGCCTGAGAGGGAATGGACCAGTGCTTGGTAGGGAAGTTTCTTCTGAACCTTGGAGGCTGTACCTACAAAAAATCCTTGACAGTCTGCATGGATTTGGTTTTATCCTCCATTTACTTGATGACCTCCACAGCCTTGGGGCCAAACAACTGCTTTTTTATCCAGAGAGGCATCTAAAGGTTTGGATTTTACCTGGTCAGGTAAAGGTTGTTCCCTAAACCAAGCATGCTTTCTGATAACTGATCCAGTAGCTGCAGTCCTGGTAGAGGCTTCTATGGCATCATAACCACAATGCAAAGAGTGCATTGCTACCTGAGAGCTAGACTGCATGAGGTCTGTTAATTCTCTGGTAGTGTTACTGACAGGCAAGGCAAATATTTTCTGTTTAATATGTTCGAGCACATTCTGATGGAATTTTATCATATGAAATTGATAGTTAAATGTCCCACAGCAAAAGTTGCTGAGGTGTAAACCTTTTTACCCATCCTGTCTAGAGCTCTGCTTTGTCAGTGGGGATGGGTTTTTTAGTAGAGCTTGCTTTAGCTCCCTTAGGGCCCTGCATAATTACTTCAGGGTCTGCAGTAGGGTTTTTAAATTGGCATTTGTGTGAGTCTTGCACCCTGTAGTATCTATCAGGTTTCCTGGGAGCTGGAGGGAGAGAATCAGAAGAGAGGGCAGATTCAAGAAAAACATCCTCTACTACATCCAGGATAGGAGGAATGGCCAAAGGCTTATACTGAGGCAAATCTAGAAATTCCTCGAGCCTCTTTTTAGATTGGGGTAGTCCTGGGCCTCCCACTGAAAATGTTTTTTGAAAGTATTTAAGTTTCCCCAAAGGAAAGGTCCTCAAGGGGAGAGGCAGTGGGAACAGGATCATCAGCATCTGAGTCCTCAAATGCTGGTCTTCCATGTCCGACTCCTCTAGATCTGAATCTACTGATTCCTGGTCTGTGAGGATCTCTGGGAAGCTGTCTCTTTTCCTTTTGGCTGGTGTGGGAGGTGGGGGTTGGCTACCCCTGATCACAGTCATCAGGTCCACTGCCACTCTGAGATGTTGTTGTGACTGAGTGGCAGGCTGGCTAGTAGTAGGTCGGAGGCTGTGGCCCTGCAAAGGGACCTTTTTGGGGGTAGATTATGGCTTGGGCCTAGCTGGGTCAGTAGACTTACACAGTCAATATGATCGGCGGCATAGTCGTCCGTCTAATCCTCCTGACTTTGAATGTCGGTGGGTTCGCCGTGGAAGTTGGTGCTTGCAAAGCGACTCCGGACCTAACCGCATGAGGAACAAACGACATTCCGGCAGGAGGAGGCTGATCTGGTGGACTCCGAATGGGTCTCGATAAGGCTTGCAGCAGTTCGATGGCTGTCATCAGGGGTTGAGAAGCCGCCTCACTGAGTTCAGCTGTAGCCTTGCCTTGAGTAAAGATTCACTGTAGTCCGGAATAGTCAGAGGGCCTAACTTCTGGAGGCCTATCCTTACCTTTGTCCTTTTTCTTCCTAGGAAAGTCAGTAACTGCCTGAGAGACCGACGCCATTTTGCTTTGCTGAAAAGACCGACTAAAAATGACTCATTACAACATCGGTCCTTCTTCTAATAGTTTGAGCATTAAAGACGGCACAGAAACAACACCCTGGAATGTCATGGCCTGGGCCTAAACAAGTGACACGGAGAGAATGGAAGTCTTGGTGTGGGATCTGCTTTCCACAACTGAGACAGTTATTAACTTTCTCTGACATTAGTTTAAGGCAAGAAAAGATTCCCCAATGGGGCACTTAGCTCTAGACGGTTGTCTTCACTCGGACAATGGCCGACCGACAGACTTGCAAAACTGCTTCTGCTTCGGGCTCCACAGCAAGAAAGACTAATGTAATGTCATCGGCTGTCTCTCTCTACAGACCTGACGTCAGCCACACTCACAGAACAGCTGACTCAGGAGGGAAACCTTTACTCTGGTATTTGGGCCGGCCATGGGCTACACAGTAGGGATAACCCACAAGTGATGACTGCAACAGTGAAACATGAACCATTAGCAATAAACCATATTTTAGAAATAGGTGAAAATATTTAACAAGATTATGTCTTGGGTGAGATGGGGACAGAAGACAATGATGCAACTATTTTTAGTGAGCTGCATCTGATGCAACTATTTTTAGTGAGATGCATCTGTTCGTTCTGTCAGTTATGGGTTTAAGAAAAAAACTGATATAAACAAATATAATTGTGAACTATTTATTTTGTTTTTTTGTTTACTGGGAAAGGCCAACTGACACAAGTCCCATTTTCAGTAAAGGGCCAGGGAGAAAAGCTCCATATAAAACACATACTTACACTGAAAAATAAAAATTAAACATTTTAAGGCATTACTTTACAGGTAGCAATGAGAAAAATAACAAGGACATTTACCATATGTAAAATAATACAACTTCTAAAGTATAAGTCAAAGATGTGTTTAAATGTAATAGCTGGAGATACAAGACCAATGATAATGCACATCGGTTCAGTATATGTACACTGACTTAATTAGGTAAGATTTCACTAGAGCAGTAACAGAAAAATAAAGGAGGAGGAATAGTATAAGCAGAAATAATCACAAAAAAAATGATAGTGGAGAGGTTGAGAACTGTAGATAAAGATGAGGTGGCTAACCATGGGGTATTACTAGGAGGACAGGATTACAGATATAGGTTAGTTGGAGGAGCAGTAGTTGGGATGAAAGATAATGACTGGGATAAGAAAAGGTGAGAGTCAGGGGGGTTGACAGAGAGATTGGGAGTGAAGAGTAACAGAAAGAAGGGTGGGTTTAGTCAGGATGGGAGCATGACCATAGCCAAGAGAAAGTTAGGGGTTGTTTTAGGTTGTGTATGAAATGTGTGGTAATGCTGACTTGTTTTAGGGTGGGTGGGATGGAGTTCTTGTGCTTGAGCTCACAGGTTCATAGCAGAATACTAGGTTAACTGCCCTGAAGGACTATTTGTAGCCTAGCCAATAACCCAAGGTTAGAATCAAATCCTGCGCCTTATGTCTTTGAGGTAAAGATATTAATAATTATGCCACACCCACCCAGCTATCATTTCATAACATTACAGGCAATTCACTGTTGCTGAACATGGTTCTGATCAGGAGATATTTGTTCTATGAGCAGAGATTCCTAAGAGGGAAGTACTGCTTGTGGGTGTTTTGCAGTGATGGGCAGGTGTCAGGTTTGTGTATTATTTTATAAGCAATAAGCAGTTTAGAATAGTTAAGGTATTTAGAGCCAGTGTATGTGCTTCAGTCCAAAGCAGTGCTGTGAACAGTTTGGTAAGCTGGATGCAAACTAGCCTATTTTATTGTAGCAAGCCTCTAGTTTATTTTTTAAGGTGGAGTGAAGAAAAGGATAAAGAGTAACATTTGGCAATGTTATTTTTTGATAACTGCTGACTTATGCAACATGTAGGTCTACCTTAGATACATAAAGACTGAATGAAACTGCCTATGCAGCTGATTGTTTTTGGTCGTTGCTAACTCAAGAAACCCTTATCAATACATGTTGAGAAAATGCTGAGACCAGTTCTGGACAAGGCAACTTCAGTGCATGTAGACACTAAACATTTTTTTTTACAGACTGTTTGCATTGCAAGTGCAGATAGTTCTGATTACACCTCGGACTGTACTATGATTACTTTGGATGTATGTTCACTTTTCAGTTATACCAAATGACATCAGTGTTGACTTTGTTAGAGTCTTCCTATTTAAGAACAGTGACTACTCAAGCAGCCAGATCAGCTTAATTGGTCTTTTGCTGGAGCTGATCTTGGAGGATAATGTCGTTATCTTTGATAAGAGGTTTTATGTACAAAAATTGGGTGTGGTTACGGGCACAGATTATGCTAACAGTTACACCAATATGGTGTTGGTACATGGGGAGTCTGTTTATGTACTGGGATACAACAGATTTTTCCAGTTATATCAAGTTCTACAAAAGGTTTGTTGACTATGTCTTTTTATTATGGGGAGGGTCCTCGACATTGTTAGAGGAGTTCATATGTTGTTTGGAGGGTAGTACTATATTCCTTAGGTTTACCATGAATTGTTCTACTACATATATTGATTTTCTGGAAGTTCATGTTACTATAACAGATGATGGTTGTTTTAGAACAAGTATACACAAAATCTTGCAAAAAGAACAGTCTCTTGCATCGTTCAAGTATGCATCTTGGTCACATACATACAGGAATGTATTAAAAGCGCAATGCTTAAGAACGTCCAGATTGAATAATGGTGATGGTTGCTTGGAACAAGCATCTACAGGCTTGCAGGATGATTTCATTAGCAGAAGTTACTCTGTTACAGAAGTTGATAGAGCTATTAAGGAAGTTCATTAGGTCAGGGGTGACAGAGCAAAGCCGTATTTTTCTTCAAGGGGGGATGCCAGCAGGGTGTCCTTACGTGGATTATCTGTCACATCAGATAAAACTAGGGTTGCACTCATGTATTTGAGTGATATTACTCTTGCATGCAATGTTAAGAAGAACTGGCCTATTCTTATAGCGATTATATTAAATGGATTATGGGCGATCAATCCAGTTTTTGTTTTAAAAATAATGTCTCTTAAAAGACAACTTTATTATGAATGTAGTTTTAATATTGGTAAGATCTCTGAATGAGCAGGCACCTTTCCTTGTTGTTCTTGCAAAGCTTGTAAGTCTACTGATAAGGAAGTGTTTCAATCATCTGATCACTAGGAAAAGGTATGCACCCAAATTTTATGCTGACTGTAGGAGCACAGACTTAACGCATTTAGCAGTTTGTGTAGTATGCGCTTGTTTTTACATGGGGAAAATGAATCATTCCTTAAAGAAACGTACTCTGGAACATCTTTGTGATATACAGAAGTGTGACATTTCTAATGCCTTAGCTAAGCATATTGTTTCTTATGGTACACATGTATTTCACTTCATGGTACTACACCAAGGATTTGAGAGGGGGTGATATTGTAAACAGAACTGAAATTGCTGAGATAAAATGGATAATTACTCTCCAAGCTGATAAGAATTTTGATTTGAATGAGGCTGTGCCTTTAAAACTAGCATTAACATCATATTGTATGCTTTACTGAATTACTGGTTTTGTTATATACAGTGGATATAAAAAGTGTACACACCCCTGTTAAAATGCCAGGTTTTTGTGATTTAAAAAAACGAGACCACAATAAATCATTTCAAAACTTTTCACACCTTTAATGTAACATATAACCTGTACAATTCAATTGAAAAACAAACAAATCTGTTAGGGGAAAAATTAAAAAAATAAATGTACAATATGCTAGTTGAATAAGTGTGCACACCTTTAAAAATTAATACTTTGTTGTGCACACCCTTAAACTAATACTTTGTTGAAGCACCTTTTGATTTAATTACAGCATCCAGTCTTCTTGGGTAGGAGTCTATCAGCATGGCACATCTTGACTTGGCAATATTTGCCCACTCTTCCTTGCAAAAGTGCTCCAAATCTGTCAGATTGTGTGTGCACAGCTCTCTTCAGGTCAACCCACAAATTTTCTAATGGATTTAGGTCTGTGCTCTGGCTGAACCATTCCAAAACTTTAATTTCCTTCTGGTGAAGCCATTCTTTTGTTGATTTGGATGTATGCTTGGGGTCATTGTTGTGTTGAAAGGTGAAATTCCTCTTCATCTTCAGCTTTCTAGCAGACGCCTGAAGGTTTTGGGCCAAAAGTGACTGGTATTTGGAAGTGTTCATAATTCCCCTCCACCTTGACTAAAGCCCCAGTTCCAGCTGAAGAAAAGCAACCACAAAGCATGATACTGCCACCACCATGCTTCACTGTGGGGATGGTGTTCTTTTGGTGATGAGAAGTGTTGTTTTTGCGCCAAATGAACCTTTTGAAATTATTGCCAAAAAGTTCAACCTTGGTCGCATCAGACCATAACACATTTCTCCACATGCCTTTGGAAGAGTTGATGTATTGTTTTGCAAATTTTAGCCGGGCCTGGATGTTTTTCTGTGTAAGAAAAGGCTTCACCTTGCAACCCTATCTCATAGGCCAGACATATGGAGAATATGGGAGATTGTTGTCACATGTAGTATACAACCAGTATTTGCCAGAAATTCCTGCAGCTCCTTCAGTGTTGCTGTAGGTCTCTTGGCAAGCCTCCCTGACCAGTTTTCATCTAGTCTTTTCATCAAATTTGGAGGAATGTCCAGTTCTTTGTAACGTCACTGTTGTCCCATATTTTCGCCACTTTTTGATGACTGTCTTCACCGTGTTTCATGGTATATCCAATGTTGAGGAAATTTTTTTGTACCCTTCAACAATGAGAAACTGCTGATGCTTTGTAAGCTCTCTGCGAACCATAGCTTTTGCTGCAGTAGGCAACTGAGTAAATGTCAGGAAAATCCAACTAGAACAGCTGAACTTTATTTGGGGTTAATCAGTCTCTTTAATTGATGGTAGGTGTGTACCCAAGAAGACTGAATGCTGTAATTATATCAAAAGGTGCTTCAACAAAGTATTAGTTTAAGGGTGTGCCCACTTATGCAACCAGCGTATTATACGCTTTTTATTGTTTATATTTTTTCCCCTAACAGATCTGTTTGTTTTACCATTGAATTGCACAGATTATAGGTCATATTAAAGGTGGGAAAAGTTTTGAAATGATTTATTGTGGTCTCATTTTTTATATATCACAAAAAACTGGCATTTTAACATGGGTGTGTACACCTTTTATATCCCCTGTAAATGGTCTTGGTTTTAGGGTCTGATGAAGAGCTGAAGGGTGCAAAAGCACTTACCTATTAAAGTTTTACCTGCTCTTAGCTGTGTTGGTTGGTTGGTTTATTCTATATGTATGGCACTCAATCCCCAAAATCTTCAAATATTTTTTCATGAAAATTTTTAGAGATTGTTACTGGCACAGCTATCTATAAAATACCATTTGAGTGAGCTCCTATTCTCAAAAGCAATACAGCAGCTGCAGCTTGAAGTTTTATCAAAACAAATCAATTATTCAAGAGCTGAAGGGTGCAAAAGCACTTACCTATTAAAGTTTTACCTGCTCTTAGCTGTGTTGGTTGGTTGGTTTCTTCTATATGTATGGCACTCAATCCCCAAAATCTTCAAATATTTTTTCATGAAAATTTTTAGAGATTGTTACTGGCACAGCTATCTATAAAATACCATTTGAGTGAGCTCCTATTCTCAAAAGCAATACAGCAGCTGCAGCTTGAAGTTTTATCAAAACAAATCAATTCTGATGTCATATAACAAAATAATTCCATTACCTTTATAAAACATACATACCATTTAGACCTAGAATCTCAACTGCACTTTTATTCATAAGTATATATTTAAGTTTGTTGCAACTTTTACATTTTTGCTGTGAAAAGAAAGCTACAACTGTTGGACTGTTTTGCAGGTACTATAGTCTGTGAATTACCAAAAAACATTCTAGCCTGAATATAAGCCAAACTTCAAATAATCTTTCAAATGCCTCAAGATATTCTTATAAAATTTCATAAAAAGACCCCTTGGTGGTCCAAACGTATACTGCAAATCACATGACATAAATAGCAATCAGGGGAACCAAAGACAAGAATCTCAAATATGTGCATGTTTATTACAAAACACACACATCTGCATCTATATATTTTTCTTTAACTAAAACACAGAAGTACAAAAAAATCAATTTTCTGAGACAGTACAATTTTTGATTTTCCGGTTATAAGAACACACTTACAATATGACTAAATGTTTAAGATAAACATGGCAATGGACTTCCGAGATGGCTGCACATTGATCAGGGGAAGTCCAGTAAAGGCAACCAATGTGACTGGCATTTAGTTATTGCCTAGTAATTAGACTGCTTAAACACCACCAAAGATGACATTTGGAGAAAGTTAAGAGCAAAAAAATCAGGAAAGGAGAACAACAAACTCTGGCTGGGAAGAATCTTGCAGCTAATCATCAAAACGTCTCAGCTTTGGTACAGGAGCTCACTTCCAGAAATGTTGCAGAAAACTTAAAATGTACTCGAGAGGGGTTTAAAATGAGTGAAATACTGAATGAATAAAAGTCAAATAAACAGGCTGGAAAAACAGAAGCTTTAATCAACTATTCATATGACATAGAAAAACTGCAAACAAAAAAAGGCTGTCTGCACATGAGGTTTCTGAAGAACTGTTGCAAATAACTGGAGAGTTAGAAGACAGAACACACAGAGAAAAATTAGCGTTATGGACTCACTATAACTATGCATCTGTGTTGTCCATTTTCATTCTTCCTGAACTACTGGGTATTTGATCCGACTTGAATGCATTTACTAGACTCTTGGATTCTCGAGCTCCTTCCTTTACCCACAATGGCCTGGCCAACCTGCTATCTTATAAGCTATTGTAAGAAAAAAACTAGGTTAAGACAGAATGTACGAATAGTAATAGCAGAACTGGGGCTCAAACCTGGAACAGAGGTTCCACAATAATCATAAAGTCACTCCAGGAACTAATTGGCAGGGGGATCTAGAGTGGAGAGTTGAGGAAGAATGAAAATGAACAACACAGATGCACAGTTTTGGTGAGTACATAACTTTAATATCTGATGTTGTCCATTTCATTCGTTCCTCAACTACTGGGACAGAGTCGCCAGCTATGTGGACTTTAGGTGGCCCTCATCGAAGGAAATTCCGTGGTACTACAGAACCAAAGGCAGCTGTGCTCCTGAAAGTCGCATCCAAGATGCGATGAGCAAAAAAAAAAAGGTATGAGCATTAGACCAGGTAGCTGCTACACAAATGTTGTCAACAGAAGTTCTAGACTAAAAAGGGGAAGATCTAGCCATGGACCTGGTGGAGAGTGCTTTAGGAGGTCTAGGCTGGGACAGACCTCACTGACTGTAAACAAAAGAAATGCAAATCAGTAAGCCACTTGGTGAAGGTAATACTAGAAACTGGTGAGTCCAATCAGTCTGGGGAGGAAGAGGTAAATAACGGATCTGACTTTCTGAAATCTTTCGTTCAATGGAAATAAAAACATCATTGTCTATGCACATCCAAAAGATGGAGCATATATTCTCCTTTGTTAGCAAAGCTGGGAAAAACAGGTAAAGTAATGGCTTGATTAATATTTGTTTCAGATGCTACTTCAGGCAAAAAGGATGGACTGGCCTGTAAGGTAACCTTTTCTTTATGAAAGATGAAATATGGAGATTTGGAAGAGAGAGCCTGGAGTTTGGAAACTCATCTTGAGGATGTACAGGCCACTAGAAAGGCAGTTTTCCAGGATAAAAATTTTAAATCAGATTTAGATGATGGTTCAAAGGGTTTCTGAGTTACCCCTTATAGCACAACTTTCAAATCCCAGGGAGGGGTGGGGTCCTTCAATGGGGACCTAAGCAAAGTACCACCTTTGAGAAAACTCTTGCACAATTTTGAAAAAGCTAATGAGGAAGCATTTTTGCCTGAATGAAAATTAGATATGGCTGCTAAATGCACTTTGATAGAGAAACCAGCTCCTTTTTGAAATACAGATGCTTAAAACTCTAGGACAGCAGAAGTAGGAGCAGTGAAGGGTGCCAGTTCTCTCTGTAGAGTCCAAATAGAAAATCTTTTCCATCTACTTGATGTAGATCTACATCATAGAGGCCTTGTGGAAGATAACAATATCTGTCAGACTGGGGAGGAAAGTCTGGGCTGTCTATCAGTGGAATTGGAGAAACCATGTGGTCAACTTGATGGTTGCAATGTCCAGATGATCCATCCCCATGGGATAACATAGAAGGTCTGGACTGGGGTCCAGTATCCAGGGAGGCTAGCGAAGATGGGACTAAAAGAAGGGAAACCAAAGTTGACAAGACCAAAAGGGGGCAATGAGTATAACTGTGCTAAGTGCCTTCGGTAAGAATTTTGAAATTAGAGGTATTGGGGATAAGTGTAAAGAAGACCGGAGGGCCAAATGTGGACTAGAGCATCTCTTGATGACTCTCCTCAGAGGAGGGATTAGGGCAAAGAAAGTACAGTTGTGTACACTTACCATAAATGTAGATGTTTGAGTGTATTCACTGTTGCAGTCATTACATTTGGGTAATCTGCTGGCAGGTTGCCCTCAGTCGACCTGATTAACAAAGTCTTGGGTCCTGCGTCGGTTGCTGTTCCTTCTTCCGTGACGTCAGGTACTGTACTATGTTCTTCGTGTTTCATTGTTGCAGTCATTACACTTGGGTAGATTCCCAAAGCTACGGTTGGGTGGAGGGAATTATACAGAATTAGGACCAGCTATACGACCCTGCAGGACAGTAATGGCAAAGCCAGCTCTGGATTTAGAGAAAAATGGTAATGTTTGGTGAAAGTATGAACTGAGCGCCAAGTAGCAGCTTCTAGAATGTCCCTGGTAGGAACACCTCTGAGAAAGGCTGTTGAAGTAGATGCAGCCCTGGTGGAATGGGATCTGATCCCCTGGGGGATAGTTTTACCATGGTGCATATAGCAGAAATGAATACAATGGCTTATCCATTTGGAAATGGTTTGTTTTGAAATAGCCTTTCCCTCTGCCCCTGCAGCAAATGCCACCAGAAGTTGTTCAGATTTTCTTTGAGATTTTGTCCTGTTTAAGTAAAATCTAAGTTGTCTGTGTACATCCAAAGAATGCAGAATCCACTCCCCCTTGTTCTGTGGATTGGGAAATAAAGTTGGCAAATGAATGGTCTGATTAAGAGCCACACTGGATACCACCTTAGGCATGAAGGATGTATTACTGCCATAAGAGCCTGTAATTCGGAAATCCTTCTAGCTGAAGTGACTGCTAAAAGGAAAGCTGTTTTCCAGGAGAGAAGTTTTAAGTCTGCAGTAGCAGCTGGCTCGAAAGGAGAGAGAGTGAGCTTTTCCAATACAAAATTGAGGTTCCAGGCAGGGGTTGGAGCTCTCCTGGATGGTCTTACGTTTTTGGCCCCTCTGAGATGCTGCTTTAGCAGAGGATGAGAGAAGAGGGGAGGGTTCTGTGTTGTAATGAGCTGAAATGGCAGAGACATGGATTTTTATGGAAGAAAAGGATAGACCCTTGTGAAGCATCTCAGTTAAGTATTGTAAAATCTGAGGAATGTTGGGCACTGCTGGACTTACCCCTTGAGACTGATTCCAGGCAAAGAATCTTTTCCACTTGTCAGAATAAGATTTTCTAGTACTAGGCCTTCTCGCCTCCAAAATGACATCCATCACAGGTTTGCTGAGGGATGTTAAGGGTGAATTTAGGTGATTAGCCATGCTGCAAGATTCAAAGTTTGGAGCCGAGTGTGCAGAATTTGGTTGTTCTGCTGAGACAGTAAATAAGGTGCCTGAGGCAGGTGCCACAGTGTAAAGTGTGACACATTGCGCAGGAGTGGGTACCAGTGTTGGTGAGGCTAGTCTGGAGCAATCAAAACAATTTTTGGTTTGTCCTGTTTGACTTTTAGTAGAACTTTGGAGAGCAGAGGCAGAGGGGGAAAGGCATAGACTGATAGGTTTTTCCAGCTGAAGGATACAGCATCCACTTTCCAGGCTTTTTTGTGATGAGTTCTTGTGCAAAATTTGTCCAACTGATGGAAGTTCTGGGTGAGGCAAAAAGATCTATGTCTGGGCTCCCCCCCCATTTGCGTGTCAACATGTTGAAAATCCATGGTTCCAGTTTCCATTCGTGTGGGTCCATGAGATTTCTACTTAGTTCGTCTGCCAGAGTATTCAGCTTTCCTGGCAGGAATTGAGCTTGTAGTTGTACTTGAAAGGTCAAGGCCGTGTTCTACAATGCCATGGCTAGTCTGCAAAGGGGGGTAAGGAGTGTGTACGCCCCTGCTTATGTACCACATAACTGTGGTGTTGTCTGTCTATCACTAGTTGTCCTGGATGAAGGTAGTCCTTGAAGGCTGTCAGTGCATTCTGTACAGCTAGCATTTCTTTTTGATTGATATGAAGGTGCATTTGATTTGGGCTCCATTTGCCCTGAATGCACTTCCCTGCCAGATGTGCCCCCCAAGCATAGTCTGATGCGTCTGTAGTTAGGGTTTGGGTGACGGGGGGTGGTGTAAATGGCAGTCCCTTGTTTTGGTGGCAGGCCTCTGCCCACCATAGGAACTCTAGTTGCAGGCAAGGTATGATAGGAATCATTGTTTCCAGGCTGTGACAATGCTGACTCCATAGACTTTTTAAGTACCACTGAAGTTTCCTCATATGCAGTCTTGCATATGGAATTAGAAGAATGCAGGAGGCCACGAACCCCAAGGCTTGCAGTATTTGCCTTGCAGAAAGCAGGGTTTTTGTGGCCACCTGTTTGAAGTAAGTCACCAATTGAATTTGCTTCTCTGGCATAAGGAAAGCCATCTGGGCAGTTGTAGTCAAGCTTGCACCCAGGAATGTAATCTGTTATGATTTCTTTTTGTTTATAGTGCAACACAGACAAGTTAGTACCCTTTTTACAAACACCAGATGGTTTAGAAGAGTGTCCTTGTTTTCTGCCTGAATTAGACAATCATCCAGGTATGGATATATTTCTTTGCCGGCAAAATGCAATTACTGGAGCCAGGCACTTTGTAAAGACCCTGGGTGTAGCAGATAAGCCAAAGGGCAGTGCAGAGAACTGGTAATGTAAGTAGCCTGCTTTGAAGCGGAGGTATCTCCGGCAAGATTCCCTGATTGGGGTATGCAGGTAAGCCCTCTTTTAAATCTACAGTTGCCAACCAGGCATCTTTGCTTAGCATAGGAAGTAATTGGTGAAGAGTCAGCATCTTGTATTTTGAAATGTCCAGAAAGGTGTTTAGAGTAGATAAGTCCAGAACTGGACACCATGATTTGTCTTTTCTGGGTACCAGGAAAAGTCTTGAATAGAAACCTTGTCCCTTTTCCTCTTCTGGTACTGGTTGAATAGCCCCCATGCTCATGAGTTAAAGTATTTGTTTCTGTGCCTCTGCCCTCTGATTTGGGGGCAGATCTGGCCAACCGTTTGGAACTGGCAATGTGTGGAAATGAAATCTGTACCCCTGGGATACTACATTTAAAACCTATTTGTCCTGGGTTATAAGTTGCCAGTTTCTCGCATGAAGAGCCAGTCCCCCCCCCAAAGGGATGGCTAAAAGGTAAGTGCTTGGTAAGTGTAAAGGGAAGTCATTGAGACTGCTTACCATAGGGAGGTGTCTTGTTGTTTCCAGATTTGGAAGAGGAGGCACCCCATTGTTTTGTTCTGAAAGTCCCTTGTGACTGAAACCTGGAGCCTTTGGAATGTCTGGGTTTGACTTGAGTGGCTCTCGAAGGAACTAGAAAGGACCAGTTCTTAGTAGGCCAGTGCCTACCAAATCTTGGAGGTTGCACTTTTAAGAAATATTTCACAGTTTGCATAGATTTAGCTTTATCTTCCATCTTTTTTAAAACTTCTTCAGCCTTATTACCAAAGAGATGATCCTGTTGTAAAGGAGCATCCAACAATTTTGCTTTAACATGATCAGGCAGATTTTGCTCTTTGAGCCACGCATGCCTTCTTACCACAGACCCAGTTACAGCAGCTCTGCAAGAGGCCTCCAAAGAATCAAAACCACATTGCAAAGTATGTTTTCCAACTTGTTCAACTGAATGCAATAAATCCTGTAAATCTTTGTTTTCCACACAGTCAGAAATTAACATCATTTTCTGTTTAAGTAGTCCCATTATATGCTGTTGATATTTTAGCATATGAAATTAACAGTTTAAAGCCCTGATTGCCAAGGTTGCAGAAGTGTAAATCTTCTTACCCCATCTATCCAGCCCCCTGGAATCTTTATCAGAAGGGGTAGGATTTTTAGCAGTAGAAACCTTAATGCTCTTGGGACCCTGAGAAATGGTTTAGGATCTGCAACAGGATTTTTGAAAAGGAATTTTTGGGAGTCAGGAACCCTGCAGTATCTGTCTGGCTTACAAGCAGCTGGAGGCAGAGAATCAGGAGCCATACTAGATTCTGAAAAAAACATCAACAACAATGTCTAGAACAGGATGCATAGCCAAAGGCCTATGCTGAGGAAGAAGAAGAAAATCCCTAAGTCTCTTTTTAGAGTCAGAGAAATCCTGACTTTCCCAGTGGAAATGTTCCCTTAAGGTATGTAAAGTTTCCCCAAAAGAAAAATCCTCAGGGGGAGAAGCAGAATGAATGGAATCTTCTGCATCAGAGTCCTCATAAGTAGGTATAGACAATTCCTATTCATTACAATAGTCAGAAGAAATAGAATCCTGCTAAGGAGATTCATAATCAATGTCTTGCCTAAGCCTCTTAGAAGGGGGGGGGGGGGGGGGGTTGGCTACCCCTGATCAGAGTAATTAAATCTTCAGTCATTTTGATCATTTGTTTTTTAGACATTGGGGCCTGCACATGTGGCCCAGGCATCAGTTTTTTAGGCATAGGTCGAGATTTTGGCCTTAGTTTTGAAGATGGCGTCGGTCTAATATACAAATGTGTAGGCCTGAAAACATCCTCAGAAGCCGGTGCCTGCACAGCAGCTCCAGACCCATCCAATGTAGAAACATCCGTGGGTTCCATACTTGAAGCATCTCGCGGCAGATCGGACTCCGAATCGGTTTCAGTAGAGGCCTGCGAATCAGAAGTAGTAGGTATCAGGGGCTGCGAAAGCGCCTCACTGAGTACCGGCGAACTGGCGACTGGCTTAGGAGAAGCGTCGTCGGCAGTTTTACGGCCTGTCTCTGTCTTTTTCTTTGCGTTTGTTAGGTATTCTGGTAGTCGGATTGCTAACCGACGGCATTTCTGGATAATTAAAGCGCGAGCCAAAATAGTTAGAAGCAAAAATGTACCGACGTTTGATAGTTTGTGTCTTTCGGCTTTTCCTGGTTAGGGGTCGCCACAGAGGTACTCTGGTCCGCTAATGACTGGCAGTTGATTTTTACGTGCCGAGTTACCAGCTCTGATGCACAACCTTCAACGAAGGTACGCCCATTCACGCATATCTCCACGCAGAAGACGCTCTAGCTGAGACTCGAACCAGACAGCATCTTATTGTGAGGCAACAACGCTACCGCAGCACCACCACCACGTTTGATAGTGCATTGATTAAATAAAGCACAAAACTGACAGCAAGGTACATTGTGGTCAGGGCCTAGGCAAGGAATACAGTACAAATGAAAATCCTTATGAGGTATTTGCTTCCCACAAGTAATGCAATTATTAACTTTTACTGACATTGGTAACGAGCAAGAAAAAGTTTCCCCAATGGGGTACTTAGCTTTTTACTTGAAGACTTCGGATCTGAAACTCGAAAATGAAAATTTCAGGAGTTGGCCGACCGGCACTTGCAAACTTCTTCTGCTTCGGGCACTGCGCGGCAAGAAAGACTAATGTAATGGCATCAGCTGCATGTTTTATACCCCTGACGACCTGACGTCATGGAAGAGGAGACAGCAACCGACACAGGACCCAAGACTTTGTTAATCAGGCCGACTGAGGGCAACCTGCCAGCAGATTACCCAAATGTAATGACTGTAACAGTGAAACACGAAGAACATCTTGCTGCACTTCTTGTTGTGGGGAGATGCAAAGAGATTGCAGCAAGGAAGACCCCATTGATGGAAAATCCTGTCCACCACTGACTGACAGACCACTCATGAGGCATTAGAATAGACCTGCTGAGTTTCCCAGCTAGCATGCTGGATTTCCTCAGTATATGTCTGGAGCATTTCTCCCCGGGCCTCCGCTGAAAACAGGCTCTGTGGAACCTAGTCGGACTTTCCCGGTCAACAAATGATAAATAAATAAAAAAAATAAAAAAAAATAAATATGCATTGCTATAAGAAAGCAGTTGGAAGAGCACACTCTCACTACCTCTCGACAAAGGGGATAAGATCACCACCCCCCCCCCCATTTACTGATGTGCCAAACCACAGACACAATGTTGGTTTGAATCACAATTGTCCCAACAGGAAAGTCGTTCTGGAAGGCTTGCATTGCTTGGAGGACAGTCCTCATCTCTAGGGCATTGATGTGTGAATTGGTTTCTTTTGGAGACCACATACTTTGGGCCATCTGTCCCAAAAATGTTCCACCCCAGTTGGGAGACGTCCATGGTTACCGTGGCTACTGGAGGTGGAAGCACAAGATGGCGGCCTTGAGAAACTTCATCCAACTGAATCCACCAATGTAGGCAGTCCTTACATACTTGAGTGAGTTTGCTTGGTAAGGACAAAGGATGATGAAGAACTGATCACTGAACAGCTAGAGACCATTAAAGAATACGCATATAAAATAGACCATAACAGCTAAAGTTATGGCTGCTGCCACTGACCCTAAAGCCTCAAGAATAAGTTTAGTTGGGGAAGAAAGGTGCGCTAATTTGCTCCACTTGACACCTGATGGTCTGTACTACTCAGAGTGGTGGAAGGAAGCTACCTGACTGACCGTGTTCAACTGGAGTACCCATGAACTCCAGGCTCTGAACCGGTTTAAAATGAGATTTGCAAATGTTGACTGAGATGTCTAGAGGTTGACATAACTGGAGCAAGTAGTCCCAGGATTTGTCTAGAAAATGCTTGGTTGTGGAGATGAAGAACCAGTCATCTAGGTACGGAAACACTCAGATTCTCAACAGTCTCAAGTGTGCTGCTACCACTGACATACATTTGGTTGGAGGCTGTGGTGAAACCAAAGAGCAGGGCTCTGAACAGGTAGTGACTGCCCCCCCCCCCCAGCTGAAAGCCAAGAAATCTTCAGAAATGTCTGTTCATCCTGATGTGATGGTTTGCATCCTGAAGATCGATGGCATACATCCAATTGTCCTTGCTTAGAAGCAGCAGAATGGACTGAACTGTGACCATCTGGAACTTTGACTTCTTCACAAATTGATGCAATTTGCTTAGGTCCAGAATTGTTTTCAGGTCCCTGGTTTTCTTTGGCACTAAAAAGAATCCTGAATAAGTTCTGAATCCTTTCTGGTCTGGTAGGACCTCCTGGATGACACTTGTCTAGCAGATTTTGAATTTCACTTTTGATGTTCATATGTCTGGGTGCAGAGACAAGCTCTACCCGATTGCCAGTGAAGGTGGGCAGTCAGGCAAACTTTCAGGACAGATGAAAGGGTTTACCTGAATAGGAATCTTGGAAAAGTACAGTTGCGTACACTTACCATAAATGTAGATGTTCGAGTGTACTCACTGTTGCAGTCATTACATTTGGGTTATCTACTTGCAGGTAGCCCTCAGTCGGCCTGATTAACAAAGTCTTGGGTCCTGCGTCAGTTGCTATCCCTTCTTCCATGACGTAAGGTCGTCAGGGGTATAAAATATGCAGCTGACGCCATTACATCACTTTTTCTTGCCCCAGATGTCAGGTGCCCCCCTAATGTACAGCAATTAAATATAAAAGTACAATGATATACCGCCAACAAAAAAGCAAATACACCAAAAAGGCTTTTAAGCATAGTAAAGGAAAGTAGAGGTATAGCCAAAAGAAGTTAGGGGGCTGGAGGGAGGGTAACCAGGACTGCAACAGTGAATACACTTGAACATCTACATTAAGTGTACACAACTGTACTATGTTCTTCATGTTTCACTGTTGCAGTCATTACATTTGGGTAGATTCCCAAAGCTGTGGTTGGGAGGAGGAATTTAGATAGCATTAGGACCAGCTACAAGGCCCTGCAAGACTGCAGTGGCAAAGCCAGCTCTGGATTTAGAGAAAATTGGCAAATGGTAATGCTTGGTGAAAGTATGTACAGAACTCCAGGTAGCAGCTTCTAGGATGTCCCTGGTAGGGACGCCTCTGAGAAAGAAGGTAGATGCAGCCCTGGTGGAGTGAGGTCTGATCCCCTTGGGGGATAGGTTTTCCATGGTGCTTATAGCAGAAATTAATGCAATGGCCTATCCATTTAGAAATGGTTTGCTTTGAAATAGCCTTCCCCTCTGCCCATGCAGCAAATGCTACCACTGTTGTTCAGATTTCTTTTGAGATTTAGTCCTGTCCAAGTAGAATCTGAGTTGTCTGTGCACATCTAAGGAATGCAGTATCCGTTCCCCTTTGTTCTGTGAATTGGGAAAGAAGGTTGGCAAACAAATGGAGTGATTAAGAGCCACACTGGATACCACCTTGGGCATGAAGGATGGATTGGTTCTGAGGGACACCCTGTCCGCATGAAATATGATGAAAGGCTCCACTGCCATAAGGGCCTGTAATTCAGATACCCTTCTAGCTGAACTGATTGCTAAAAGGAAAGCCGATTTCCAAGAAAGAAAATTTAAGTCTGCAGTAGCAGCTGGCTCAAAAGGAGGTAGAGTGAGTTTCTCCAAAACAAAGTTAAGGTCCCAGGCTGGGGTTGGAGCTCTCTCTCCTAGATGGTCTCAAATTTTTGGCCCCTCTGAGGAACTGCTTGAGGAGTGGATGAGAGAAGAGGAGGGGTTCTGTGTTACAATGAGCTGAAATGGCTGAGGCGTGGATTTTAATGGAGGAAAAAGACAGGCCCTTGTGAAGCATCTCAGTTAAGTATTGTAAAATCTGAGGTAAATTGGGCGCTGCTGTGCTCATCCCTTGAGACTGGTTCCAGGAACAGAATCTTTTCCATTTTTCAGCATAGGATTTTCTAGTGCTAGGCCTCCTTGCCTCTAAAATATCGATCACAGGTTTACTGAGGGATGGTAAAGGAGCGATTATGTAATTAGCCAGGCTGCAAGGGTCAGTGTTAAAAGCTGAGGGTGTAGAATCTGGTTCTCCTGCTGAGACAACAGGGAAGGAGTCTGAGGCAGGTGCCATGGAGATAACCATGACACACTGCGTAGCAGGGGGTACCAGTGCTGGCGTGTCCAGTCTGGAGCAATCAAAATTATCCTTGGTTTGTCCCGTTTTGATTTTTAGTAGTACTTTGGAGAGCAGAGGCGGGGGGGGGGGGTATAGACTGATAGGGTTTTCCAGCTGAAGGACAGAGCATCCACTTTCCAGGCTTGTTTGTGGGGAGTCCTTGTGCAAAATTTGTCCAATTGGTAGTTCTGGGGAGAGGCAAACAGATCTATATCTGGGCTCCCCCATTTGCTTGTCAACATGTTGAAAATCCTTGGTTCCAGTTTTCACTCATGTGGGTCCATGAGGTTTCTGCTTAGTCCGTCTGCCAGTGTATTTAACTTTCCTGGCAGGAACTGAGCTTGTAGGTGCACTTCGTAACTCAAGGCTGTGTTCCACAATGCCATGGCTAGTCTGCAGAGGGGGTAAGAATGTGTACCCCCCTGCTTGTTTACGTACCACATAACAGTGGTGTTGTCCATCTTTACCATTAGTTGTCCTGGAAGAATGTGGTCCTTGAAGGCTGTCAGAGCATTCTGTACAGCTAACATTTCTTTTTGATTGATATGCAGGTGCATTTGACTTGGGTTCCATTTGCCCTGAATGCACTTCCCTGCCAAGTGAGCCCCCCATGCATAGTCTGATGCATCTGTTGTTAGGGTTTGGGTGGCAGGGAGTGGTGTGAAAGGTAGTCCCTTGATTTGGTGGCAGGCCTCTGCCCACCAAAGGAACTCTAGGCATAGGGAAGGTATGATAGGAATCATTGCTTCTAGCTCCTGAGAATGCTGACACAATAGGCTTTTTAGATACCACTGTAGTTTCCTCATATGCAGTCTTGCATATGGAATTAGAAGAATGCAAGAGGCCATGAACTCCAAGGCTTTCAGTATTTGTCTTGCTGATACAGGGTTTTGTGGCCACTTGTTTGAAGTAGGTTGTCAAATGTATTTGTTTCTCTGGCATGAGGTAGGCCATCTGGGAAGTTGTATTCAAGCTTGCTCCCAAGAATATAATTTGTTGACAGGGTACCAGGTGTGATTTCGTTTCACTTATGGTGTACCCCAGACAAGTCAGAACCCTTTGTACAAAAGCCAGATGATTCAAAAGTATGTCCCAGCTTTCTGCCTGAATTAGACAATCGTCCAGGTATGGGTATATTTGAATATTTCTTTGCCTGCAAAATGCAATAACTAGAGCTAGGCATTTTGTGAATACCCTGAGCGCAGTAGATAAGGCAAAGGGCAGTGCAGAGAACTGATGGTGCGTGTAGCCTGCTTTGAAGCGTAGGTATCTTCTGCAAGATTCCCTGATTGGGATGTGCAGGTAATGCTTCTTTTAAATCTAGTGTTGCCAACCAGTCATCTTTGCCTAGCATAGAAGTAATTGGTGAAGGGTCAGCATCTTGAATTTTGGAATCTCCAAAAAGGTGTTTAGAGTGGACAGGTCCAGTGTAGGACGTAATGAATTGTCTTTTCTGGGTACCAGGAAAAGTCTCGAGTAGAAACCTTGTCCCTTTACCTCTTCTGGTACCAGATGAATAGCCCCCGTGCTTAAGAGAGAAAGTACTTGTTTTTGGGCCTCTGCCCACTGATTTGGGGGTAGGTCCGGCCACCCGCTTGGTGTTGGCAACGTGTGGAAGTGAAATCTGTATCCCTGGGACAATATATTTAAAACCCATATGTCCTGGGTAATGAGCTCCCAGTTCTTTGCTTGAAGAGCAATCTTTCCCCCCAAAGGGGCAGTCAGTTGATAAGTGCTTGGAAATTTTAAAAGAAAGACATTGAGACAGTTTACCATAGGGGGGAGTCTTATTACTCCCAGATTTGGAAGTGGAGGCCCCCTCCACTGCTTAGTCATGTGTGTCCCCTGGGACTGAAACCTGGGGTTTCTGTTGTGTCTGGGTTTGGCTTGAGAAGACCTGAAAGGGGCTGGAAAGGACCAATTCTTAGAGGGCCAGTGCCTACTAAATCTAGGAGGCTGAACTTGTAAGAAATCTTTAACAGTTTGCAAAGATTTAGCTTCATCTTCCATCTTTTTAAGAACTTCCTCAGCCTTGTTGCCAAACAGGCGGTCCTGATTTAAGGGAGCATCCAACAATTTAGCTTTAACATGATCAGGCAAAGATTGCTCCTTAAGCCAAACATGCCTTCTGAGCACAGACCCAGTAACAGCGGCCTTGCAAGAGGCCTCTAATGGATCAAAACCACATTGCAAAGTATGTTTTCCAACTTGTTCAGCAGAATGCATTAAATCCTGTAATTCTTTATTTTCCACACAGTCAGGAATCAACATCATTTTCTGTTTAGGCAATCCAATAACATGTTGCTGATACTTTAACATATGAAACTGGCAGTTTAAAGCCCTAATGGCCAAGGTTTTAGAAGTGTAAACCTTATTACCCCATCTATCCAGCGCCCTCAAGTCTCTATCAGAAGGGGTAGGATTTTTAGCAGTAGAAGCCTTAATGCCCTTGGGCCCCTGTGACATAGTCTCTGGATCCGCAATAGGATTTTTAAAAAGGAACTTGTGTGACTCAGGGACCTGTAGTATCTGTCTGGTTTTCTGGGAGCAGGAAGCAAGGAATCAGGGGCCAAACTAGATTCCAAAAAATCATCAACAATGAATAGTACAGGAGGAATAGCTAAAGGCCTATGTTGAGGTATGAGTAAGAAATCCCTAAACCTCTTTTTTGAATCAGAAAAATCCTGGTTTTCCCAGTGGAAATGCTCCCTTAGAGTATGTAAGGTTTCCCCAAAGGAAAAATCCTCTGGAGGGGAAGCAGAGGGAATTGAGTCCTCTGCATCAGAATCCTCATAAATAGATAAGGACAAATCCAGATCATCAGAAGAATCAGAAAAAACAGAATCCTGGTCAGAAGATTCATAAACCACTTCGGTCCTAGGTCTCTTAGAAAGGGGGGGGGGTGTTGGCTACCCCTGATTAGAGTTATTAGATCTTCAGCCATTCTTATAATTTGCTTTTTAGGCATAGAGGCCTGAGCATGTGGCCTGGGCATTGTTTTTTTATGCATGGTTCGAGATTTAGGCCTAAGAGAAGAAGGAGGCATCAGTTTAATATTCAAGTCCGTAGGCCTGAATGCACCTTCAGAAGCCGGTACCTGCACAGTGGCTCTGGACCCATCCAAGGTAGAGACATCCGCGGGTTCCATAGTTGAAGCATCTCGTGGCATACCGGACTCCGAATGGGTTTCAGTAGAGGCCTGCGAATCAGAAGTAGCGGGTATCAGGGGCTGCAAAAGCACCTCACCGAGTTCCGGCGAACTGGCGACTGGTTTAGGAGAAGCATCATCGGCAGTTTTGGACCTTGGGGCCTGTCTCTGTCTTTATCTTTGCGCTTTTTGGAATCCTGGTAGTCAGATGGTAACCAACGACATTTCTGGATAATTAAACCAAGAACCGAAATATTTAGAGGCAAAAATATACCGACAACGGATAGTGTGCTGATTAAATAAAGCACAAAACCGACAGCAAGGTACGTCATGGTCAGGGCCTAGGCAAGGAATACAGTAGGAATGAAAATCTTTATGAGGTATTTGCTTTCCACAAGTAATGCAATTAACTTTTACTGACATCGGTAAGGAGCAAGAAAAAGTTTCCCCAACGAGGTACTTAACTTTAGTTGAAAACTTCAGTTCTGAAACTCGAAAACGAAAAATTTCAGGAGTCGGCCGACCGGCACTTGCGAACTGCTTCTGCTTTGGGCACCGCACGGCAAGAAAGACTGATGTAAAGGTGTCGGCTGCATGTTTTACACCCCTGATGACCCGACGTCATGGAAGAAGGGACAGCAACCGCCGCAGGACCCAATACTTTGTTAATCAGGCCAACTGAGGGCTACCTGCAAGCAGATAACCCAAATATAATGACTGCAACAGAGAAACATGAAGAACATCCCTGTTTCTGCAGGCATGCCTGCCACAAGGACAGCATATTCCATTAGAACTCCCCCTCTGCCTCTGGGGGAGATATTCTTATGTGAATCCTGTAAAGGACCCTCGGACTTACGAAACCACATTTTCTTACCTCCTCACAGATTTCTGGAAAAGGATAGCTGAGAAGTAGAAAAGCGTATCCCTATAGCAGACAAGGTCTTTCAATCTTCTTCTCTCCAGTAAAGCGTTTCCTTAACAGTAGGGCCAAATAAAAATAAAGACGATCCATCAAATGAAGCATTGATGAATGAAGACTTGAAAGGCTCCTCAAAGTTGCACAAGTGTGTCCAAGCATGTTTCCTAATGGCTATGCCTGAATCAACTGCCCAGCAGCATGGGAAATTATTCTCACGGATGCTATAAATATGGACAGAAGAGTGGCCAGTTGTAAACTGCTTCTGCTTTGGGCACCGCACGGCAAGAAAGACTGATGTAAAGGTGTCGGCTGCATGTTTTACACCCCTGATGACCTGACGTCGTGGAAGAAGGGACAGCAACCAATGCAGGACCCAAAACTTTGTTAATCAGGCCGACTGAGGGCTACCTGCAAGCAGATAACCCAAATATAATGACTGCAACAGAGAACCATGAAGAACATCCCTGGTTCTGCAGGCATGCCTGCCACAAGGACAGCATCTTCCATTAGAACTCCCCCTCTGCCTCTGGGAGAGATATTCTTATGTGAATCCTGTAAAGGACCCTCGGACTTACGAAACCACATTTTCTTACCTCCTCACGGATTTCTGGAAAAGGATAGCTGAGAAGTAGAAAAGCGTATCTCTATAGCAGACAAAGTCTTTCAATCCTCTTCTCTCCAGGAAAGCGTTTCCTTAACAGTAGGGCCAAATAAAAATAAAGACGATCCATCAAATGAAGCATTGATGAATGAAGACTTGAAAGGCTCCTCAAAGTTGCACAAGTGTGTCCAAGCATGTTTCCTAATGGCTATGCCTGAATCAACTGCCCAGCAGCATGGGAAATTATTCTCACGGATGCTATAAATACGGACAGAAGAGTGGCCAGTTGTAAAGATGTCTTGTAGTCCTCCACATACATGGACTCGGACAGGGATTTGGAAAGCTCTTTAGTCAAGTCTTGCAAAAGTCATGGAGGTGAAAATATACTTCCCGAATCTGTCAAACACCTAGACTCTCTGTCCGGGAGATGGACAGAAGAGTACTGCTCTGCCAGCATCTTCCTCATGGCTGAAGCCACAACTGTAGCATCAACAGGAACTTATAGCCAAAAACACTGAACAAACCCGTGAATACACACAAAAAGCAGTTCCAAGAAAAAAAGCCCGCTACACTTGTTAATGTTAAGCGCTTTTCATTTACTCAATAGTAAAGTTCATCAGACAAATTACTCTTCAACTTACACCATTTAAATAGTAAAAAAGGCGCCAAAAATTAATGTCACAAATTCTTTAAAATTCCTTAAAAATATACACAAAAAAAACATAGATTATATATATATATATATATATATATATATATATATATATATATATATATATATATACACACACATATATATATATTTATATATATATATATATATATATGTGTGTGTGTGTATATATATATCCCTTCTATAAATATCATACATTTAAATACACACTAATTTAAATATTTTAAATACTTTTTTAGTTTGAACAAGCCTATAAAAAAACTGATTTCATACCAAAAACACTCATTCTATCTATTTAATGCCCTTAATTTTAATATAGTGCTGATATTACACATATTCAGTCCTGGCCATGCATAGGAAAATAAATTTAACTGCTAACCAAGTTCAGCCTTATCTAATAAGAGCTCCCATGTGCTGCCTCTTTCAGGCATTTTTACTTGTTGCAATACTGAAAATTTAAATTCATGTCCTATACATTCCTGTGTGTGCTTAGCTAGTGCGTTATTAGTATTCTCCTTTCTTATTGCATATATGTGTTAGTATATTTTCTCTCTTAACATACGAGTTGTACGTGCTACATAATAAGCCTGACACTGCTGGCACAAAGCTATATATATATATATATATATATATATATATATATATATATATATATCAATCCATTCAAATTACAATTGTATCTCCCTTTTATATAATAAATCTTTCCTTTTATTGTAACAAATTGTCCTTCTTGAATGTATCTGCAATAACTGCACCTCCCACATTTTTTCATATACCCTTGTTGCGTTTTTGCTATATTACCAGACTTATTTCTTTCTAACAATGCTTTTAAAGATCGTTCCTCTTTTTGCTATTATTTTAAAACTTGTTCCAGCTTGCCCCTAATCTGTACATCTTCCTGTACTATCATCCAATTTTTGGACATGATCATTCTGATTTCCTGAAAGTGTATATTATATGGTGTTATAAACAGAACCATAGTGTCTATTACTTTATCTTTTTCATTATTAAATAATTGCTCTCCTTTGTTTCCCAATTTAGGTGTGAAATGTCCATTCTTTCTTTTATTTTTAACTTCTTTGTATAGTTCACACAACATGTCAGCAAGATACCCTCTTTTTGAAAACATTCCTATTAATTTCTACGCACAAACCAACGAGTTACAGGGATCTCCACTGTAATGAAGAACAAGTCCAAGTATTCCAATAAGGCAAAAAACTTGTAGAGATCTGGCTCCAGTTTCAAAAACCAGTTTTAATAGTAGTCAGACTGACACACACACAAGCACTTTCACAATCAGCTTCCTCAGGTGAATAAAGTGCAGTTACATAAAACACCTGTTTTATAGTAGTAAAAATCTCGACTTGTAATAATTAATTTTAAAGAAACATTTGCATTTCATGAAATAACCCTTTCAATAAAGTGCATATGCAAAACTCAAATATAAATATAAAAATTCACATAACGAAACTCATGTAAAAAAATCATATACGAATGTATAAAAATATCAAAACAAATATACACAAAAACTACAATTCATGTACATATATCTGTCTAAAAGTTATAAGACTTAAAATTCATCTGTGTAGGGGTCGTGCTTTAAGAATGGGTCTTACATATGGTCATTAAGACCATGTCCCACATCTGCCCCAAGTCTTATGATCCCTTCCGCTTCAAGTGTTTCAGTTCTTATTCTAACATCACCTCCCCTCCTATTTTCAAAGCATCTGGCTATTGTCATAAACTTAAAATTATGATGTATATCCATTTCTTTGACATGTTTCGCTAACGCGTTATGTGCACTTTGTTTCCTAATGTGATATAAATGTTCCCTAAGCCTAAGTTTAAGTTGCCTGTCCGTTTTCCCTACATAAAACTTGCAGCACACTTGACAGACAGCTTAATAAACTAGATGGAAACTATCACACGTTGCAGATGCCCTAAAATAAAACATCTCACCCGTATCTGGGTGCATGAAGTCAGTCTCTTCTAAAATGTATTTGCAGTACTGACAGTTTCTGCAGGCTTTAGTGCCTCCCATACTTTGTGTCCTAATGTCATCTCTGATAGTGCATAGCCTTCTCTTTAGAGATTTCTTGTTTTTAAAAGTGAATTGTGGTCTTATATCCAAATGTCTGCTAACTTGTTCATTTATCATAAGAATGTCCCAATATCTGTTAAAGATATCTGTATATGCCCTAATGTTCCTAGAATAGCTTAAACACATCTTTAGTTTGTGGGAAGTGTGTTTCTTATTCCCTTGATGACTTGTTGTAGCGCTAACATTTTCTGAAAAAAATGGTTTAGCCCTACCCTCCCTACATCATAATTTTAAGTTTATGACAATAGCCAGATGCTTTGAAAATAGGAGGGGAGGTGATGTTAGAATAAGAACTGAAACACTTGAAGCGGAATGGATCATAAGACTTAGGGCAGATGTGGGACTTGGTCTTAATGACCACATCCCTATAAGACCCATTCTTAAAGCACAACCCCTACTCAGATGAATTTTAAGTCTTATAACATTTACACAGATATATGTACATGAATTGTAGTTTTTGTGCATATTTGTTTTGATATTTTTAAACATTCTTATATGAATTTTTTACACGAGTTTCGTTATGTGAATTTTTATATTTATGAGTTTCGCATATGCACTTTATTGAAAGGGTTATTTCATGAAATGCAAATGTTTCTTTAAAATTAATTATTACAAGTCATGTGATTTTTACTACTATAAAACAGGTGTTTTATTAACTGCACTTTATTCACCTGAGGAAGCTGATTGTGAAAGTGCTTGTGTGTGTGTCAGTCTGACTACTATTAAAACTGTTTTTTGAAACTGGATCCTGATTCCTATTAATTTATCACATTCATTTTCAAAATCCTGTTCTAAAGTTACCATTTTTGCTGCCCTTACAAATTGTCCTTTTACAACCGCTTTCTTATTTCCAAATGTATGGGCACTGTTGAAATGCAAAAATTTATTTGAGTAAGTTGATTTTCTGTAAATTTTAGCAGTATACCTTTTATTCATTGTATCTTTAGTGAGATTAACATCCACATAATTGATGCTAGTTTTTTCTACTTCACGCATGAACTGCAAATATGTAGTTGTATTATTAATGTATTCAATAAAATTGCTTAATATTTCTTGATCACCCCGCCACAAAATAAAAATATCATCCAAAAATCTGAGATAGACCTGGATGTTTTGTGCATATGAGCTGTTAAATACATATTGTTCTTCTCAGACTGCCATTACAATATTAGCAAAAATGGCGACCCCATGGCTACTCCAACCTGTTGCAAATATTGCTGTTTCATAAACTGGATAAAGTTATTTTTTTAATATAATTTCAAACAAATCAACATACAAGTTAATTTTGCTTGTGTAACCCCTTGCTTATGCAAGAATGTGCTAACAGCTTCCAACCCTTCATCATGAGGTATACAAGTAAACACATTTTTTATGTCAATTGTGAGAAATAAACTATCATTTGTATACTCTTTACCATACATAATATCTAAAAAGTGCCATGAGTCCTTGCATATCTGGGAACAGCTCATTATTAACTTTTTCATTTTATCAAGGTATTTTGCTGCCGCATAGGAGATGGAATTACGTCCATCTACTATGGGTCACGTTGGCGGATTTTCCACACTCTTGTGTGGCTTTGGTGATCCAAAAATAGTTGGAATCACTGGGGCGATATTATTCAGATAATTATATTCATCCATGGTTATTCTGTTTTCTAAAAACATGTCATTAAGTAAACCATATTCTTTTATAGGCTGTATTAAGTTCATTTCTGCTAACTTCTTGATATGCGTCTTGACATAAAATTTCATCCATTCTTCTTTCATAGTCATATACATCCATTATTACTAATCCCCCCCTTTATTTGGTTTCATAATTCTTAAGGATTGCTGCATTAGAATTTCTAAATTGTTCCTCTCTTCCTTAGTTAGATTATCCTTAAATGTCCCACTTTTGTTAAAATGTGCCTAATGTCAATTTCACATATTTTCTCATATAGCAACAATGTGGGGTATAGTGGGGGTTGTATGTACTACTTCCTCGTAATAATTCTTCATCCAACACATTATTAGTTCCAAATAATATCTTCAAGTTCATTTTTCTCAAGAACAATTTTAAATCAATTAATATATCAGCCAAATTCGGGCGTTTTACTGGAACAAATGTCAGGCCTTTACTAAGCACATTCACCATTTCTTCACCTATGTTAGTTCTAGAAAAATTGAACACTTTAAAATCTTTTGTGCTACTGTATATTATTATGGGCTTAACATCTGTGACCTCTTCATTACTAAATTCTTCTACAACATGCTCAAAGGTGTCATAAACTTCATTAAGTTCATTGTTCAATTGTAACCCTTCCCCCTCCCTTTCCCTCTATACTGATATCCCCCCTCCTTTGGTTGCATCTGCATGGTTTATAAATATCCTGATTATGTTGCTTATTATTTCTATCACCCTGATGTTCACGGTTTTTGAGCCTTTCAGATTAAACCAGTCTCTTCAACTTCAAATTGTTCTCCTTCTTGTATTAAAATTGAGCCTTCATTAGGCCTTGTTTTATTCAGTCTCCTTTCTTGTTGACCATTATTACTAATAGTAATGTTAGTAGTTTCTCTTTGATTCTGTGTGTATATATATATATATATATATATATATATATATATATATATATATTTATATATACATACATACATATATATATATATATATATTTTTTTTTTATTTAACAATAAAGACAAGAGAAAAGGGATACCAACAACGGTATTACAAGAATTTACCAAAAAATGGTAAGAAATAGATTACAGCAACGGTAATCAAGGACTACCAAACTGTAAGAAAAAAGACAAGGAATAATCACAAGATTAATGTTAAAAAGGGAGGTAAAGGGAAGAGAAACTTAGTGAAAAGAGAAGTATATATCATAAGAAAATGTATCTTTTTAAACAAATGCCTGAGAGCTGCAGCGACCACATCTGTACACAATAGCGACAAACGAGATCTGGGGAATGAGGGGGACCTGCTGCATTGTGCATAAGGGAGGAGCTCGAGAGCTTGTAGTATCCATGAGCTGTAAAAACAGTAGCTGAGTCAGATCCAAAGATCCGATCCAAACTGATATGTTGAGAAATGAGCGAAAATTGGCAACATCAGATGCAGTATTATATATATATTGATAGGTCTTAAGTTATTTCACAGCCAAGCGCTCTTTAACACTCATTTAGTTTTATTTGTGTGTTTAACAAGGGTAAAACTTTTTCCATATGGACCATTTAGAGATTCTGCCAGGGAAAAGGAAACTTTTTTTTGTATTTTACCATTGTACATTTTACTATTGTATATTACTACTGTACCAAAACACTATCATTGGAGCTTTTCTCCCTGGGCCTCTGCTGGAAAAACAGCTTTGTACCCAGTTGGACCATGCTGACAAACAAAAGCAATAAATCAATTAAATAAATGCTCAACATGTCTGGCACTACACTGTTTGTACAAGTAAAGATGCTGACAAGCCCTGGACCTATACTTCAAATGGCACATGTGAATATAGTCTAACTGTAAATTTTAATCTTAAAAATCTGATTATCATCGTTCATCTGCAGGATAAAAGATTCAAGTGCGCAAATGAAGTGTCCTTCATACTGAAGAACCTGATTTGAATCTACTAACAGTTACAATGAAAAACAAAAACCTACTTGAAGCTGGATCCTATATATCCAAAACAACATTCCTGTAGGCAGCTGGATCCTATATATCCAAAACAACATTCCTGTAGGCAATTTCAGAATTATGCCATGCCAGCAGTTGCATTGGGAAGAAAGTGTTTAGCATTCCTTAAAAAATATATATATACGTTTACAGCAAAGCAATGAGCCTTACAGCGGCTACTTGGTGGGCTGATGTCCATGCAAAGTGTTGGATTGTCAATGTCACTTCCTCTCCTCATCCAGACATCTTCATACTCTGGAGTAAAGATACTGCTTCCACTGCTGGTACTTGCAGAATGATCTGTTGGGCTAAAACTGATTGGAGATCGGAAACTGGTACCCTGTGTCCTTCGAGCCCTAGGGAAGGTTTTACGACCTACAAACAAAAGACAAAAATGCACAAATGTAATAAATTATTAAACTCATCAAATTGTCATATACAACAAGCTTTAGCTGTTTGTGAATGGAATCAAAATATCAAAGAAATGTTCACACAATCACAGTGCCTACTTGAACAGTGGCATGTAATTCTAAAGCCACTTCACCAATCCAGTAATAACAGGTCACCCCCAAAAGTAAAGTACTTGTACAAAGTGAGTTAGGACCCACAGATTAAAACACAATGATCAAACTCTTCATTCTATAGTTTAACAGAATGAACCCTTACTTCTTGACAGAAACTCAATAAGATAAGATGGATTTCTTTCAAAATTTGTTCAATCAGAAGTTTTAACAAATTTCAGAAAAAAGAAAATTGCTTTTAGTCAGTTTTCTTCAAAAATGTTTATTCACATTAGTGATTTTGTCTTTTAGTTTTCATAAAATCCAAAATGAAACAGCTTTTCTTGGTCAAACTGCTTAGTGGACTTGAGTGCATTGTCCCATTCTATAGTGGACAGACCTCACAGCAGATGACGTGTATTGCACATTTCTTGACCACTTAGAAATGAATGGAACAAAATGCTAGCAAATGTCAATCATCATGTTGTCCTTTAAGCATTGGAGTGGGACCATAACTTATTTCATAGCTTATTTTACTCATGGTGGATCCCTTAAAGCTTTACTAATAAAGACACCTCAAGCATACATACCCAAAAATACATTAAAATGAGCAGATTAAAATGCAAGAAATCTATTTTAAAGAACATCTGGCTTTTAAATTTTGACATGGCCTACGACTACTCTTCCAATACTCTGCATCTACCTGCTAAGTATCTTACTAGTTTATCAAAGCCAAAAAGAACTTGGGAAAATGCTATTCATATCGAAAGTTTTACAAGTTCCAAGTAATCTTTCAAGTGAACCGTCTTTTTGTTACAGATGGTAAATGAAACCCATATACGCACCACAAAATAACTCGCACATGATCCCACTATTACCCAGGGTTAATTGATATTTATCAGTGGCAGAATCCTTCAAGCACGCACATACAGATGTAAGAAGTGAAAAATGATGCTGTAGTATTCAGGCACAAAGTGAACATGGCACTCAAGTATGGCCATTAAGTGTTGCAGGCCACAGACTACTTAAATTCTATGCTCTGCAAGTAGTCCAGGAAATCAAGATAACACGTTTGAGGAATTGGCAACACGCCCTCACAAATAAAGCTAAAATCTGAGTATACCTACCATCTTCTGTAAAACTGAAGTGGCGGAATGCTCCTGGAAGAACTAAAGAAAGGTGTATACAAAGAGTAGGAAGAAAGAAAGCAAAACTTAGAAAGTCACAGTATAACCCCTGTCTGTGACATAAAAGTGTAGGAGCCCAAATAGAAAATGTTAAGAAAATTCTAAAACACACCCCCAGAGAGAGAACATATAGTATACACAAATGTTTTCTTTTCACTTCTGACAAAGAGGGAATATAAATCAGAAGGGACTAAGAAAGAAACTAGGCACTGAAGGACATGAACTGATGAGGTCATAAGAAACTAGGTAAAGTCACACGTTCCAGAGCAAAGTCTAAATCCATAGCATGGAAAAGGAGGTTTAAGCCTATAAACCCTCAACGTCTTGACAATATTTAGTTTGGTTATGCTTTTCTGCTGTACAAGACTTTAAAGGCAGAAATGCCTGTGAGGTGAACTTTGGGAAATATTTAAAACTTGCTTCTGAAAAAAAAAAAAAATGTAGTCAAGAAATTAGTTGGGACCCTGCACAAATAAAACTTCTATCATCTGAAACAGCAAGCACTAGCAGAAATGGATAATAAATGATAACCGTGGACTGTGGTAATATATGTGTGAGCCGCTTGAAATGCTATGGCAATAGCATAACTTGACAGCTGTGTGTTGCCAACCTAAAATTCTGAACTTTCGGAAAATGAGAGAGGCACAGTGAAAAAAAAGAAGCCTTCTGAAAGGCAATTCGGACCAGAAAACTGATGTGAAGTTTCTACATTTATTAGGATTGTGGGTCCCAGAGTGACACACAAGTTGGGTATGGATCTGAATTCTAAAAAGAAGCATCAACTTCTGGGGAAGGAAAAGAGAAAAGACCCTCGTAAGGCAGGTTACCAGGGTTCACTCTCCATTCCAGATCAGCAAAGACCTTAAAGGGATATGCAGATAATATCCAAAAGACTTTCCACTTTCCATGTGTTGGTTCCAGCTAGAACCCAGGTGACAGACTGCAAGACTTGGTCAGCAGCACCTCTGAAACTAAAGCTTGCATCAGGCCCAAAAGCTAAAGGATGTCTCTTGCATACTTGAGACTGTTTCCTGTCAAAGAATTCTGCCTTTATGTACAGAAACAACCCTCCCCGACTCCCATGTACGCGATCTTGTTAGCAAAACACAAAACAGTCAGTCTTTGGCAGAAATACAGCCTACAAGCAAAGCACAGTGGAGGCAGTAGTACAGCTGTGTGACTGTGCTCATAACAATAAATGACTGGAATCCAGAGCTTATCTGATATAATTCTGTGTTGGTTTGTTACTGACTGTGCAACTGCCTGGTAAAAGATTTATTTTTATTTATATTTGACTTTTTACATCTGTTTTTCACTGTCTGTGGGAAGAAAGTGATGGATTGTAGACAAGATTTACTTTGATTTATATATTTTTTTTGTTTCACCTCTAAATGTCACTGTTTGTTGTTAGAATGGGGCAGATTTTAGACAGGCAAACTTTAGTCATACCAAGGGGCTTTGTCAGCTATAACTTTACACAGACTGCAGAAAGGACAATCAAGAGTGTATATGAAACAATTCTGTGTTGGTTTATTTACTGCTATATCTGTTATAACAAGGTGCTACTGTGAGTGAAATTCAGCAGAAGCTACTGCACTCAATGTAAAGGAAATCCAGTTTTGTGAATGGCACAACTGGTACGGTAAGTTCACAGTGATGACTTTATTGTACTAAATTTAATTTAGTTGCATACTGTTTGTACGATTTCTCATACAAGTGGACTTAATATCTCTCTGAATTTTATGGTAACTGATTTTGATCATCCCTTTCTTTCTGTATTCTTCATTTGTTTGTAGCTGAAAATGGATTCCTTAAATAAGTATGCTATTAATGATTTGCTAATGCAGAAGAATCTTGCACAGCATACTAAACGCTATCAATATTTAAGGTAACACCTGATAACATTGGTGACCTGCGTTCTTCATGTAAAAAGGTGGATGATTTGCTTACCATTGCCACTATTAAAGCTAGACTTACCAATGATGATTGCACTTATGCAACTGGCACAGCTTGGAGAACTGTAGTTGCATGTATTGACTGCCTAATATTATTCAACTGATCAGACTAAAGTGGAAACGGAATACATTTAGGAAAGGATGTGTTTACTGTCAGTAAAGTTCACCTAACCCCTATTAACTTGGACGAATGATGACAACTTTGGAATTCAGGATAAAGCATGCAGAAGAAAATAAAAAAGAAAAGAAAAAAAATTGTTCACAACAAATAACAAGGAAGAAGAAGAAAGTGATTAATGTCTAAAACACAAAAAGAATACATGCTAAAAGGACACTTGTTACCTAGCACAAACATTACAGTGAACAACAATGTTCTATCAGAAAACAGTCTACAGAAAAAGGCATAATTTAAAAAAAAAAAAAAGGCAAAGGGCAGGTGAAAAGGAAGAAATCAAAATCGTACTTGAAGGGACTGAAGAACATTACTGTAAAAAAAAAGAGGCTCAAACTGTGTAAGTGCAAAACCAGCTGGATGAGAACTGTACGTTTGCAAATGTAACTAGCAATAAAAACTGTGGGATTAATAAACCTAATGGACACAACGATCATTCTTTTGTAACAACCGATGGATAAGACATTACTGAACTAATATACTTGTAACTGGAGATTCAGTTACCAGAGAAATGATACTATCTGCAGAGAAAAGAATAACATTGAATAGTGTTATGTTTGCCTGGAACAAAACAGGTTGTGAGATAGGCCTTGGAATGCTGTAAGGTAAGGAAATATGGACCTGTTTTTACTCATGTTGGTACAAATGATCTCATCTGCAAGGGTTCTTTCTGACTGTTAGTAGGGAATTTACAGCAGTCTAAGAGAGCATAGCTTGCACAGGTGTTAGGCCATATTTTTCACAAATTACACATAGAAAGGAGAGACAGGTAACCGTGAATTAAAAGAGTTTTTGGATAAATACCTACATGAAAAAAAAAATGGCCAGTTTTAAAAAATGGAAATGTGTACGGCATCCAAGTCTAATTTTTGGGCACACGTTTACACAGGATGGCATGCACCTGTCAAGACCAGGGAATAGAATTTTTGCAGCAGAATTTGACAAACATAAGACAGGATTTTTGCCAGGTCAAAATTTTAGTTCAGATAACATTAGATGCATCTCTGATGTCTTTAATGCTAGGAGCATGAATAATATTTTTTTTTCTGGAAAATTTCTACATTCTCACATGACAGATGCTGTTATTGTTTGTGAAACATGGTTAGAAAACAATGACTGGAAACTGGCTCTGTCAGGGTACAAATGAAATGTTTTACTGTAACAGACCTTCTAACAAAAAATTCAGGTGAAGGTGTTACGATAGTGATTAAAGATTGTTGTGACATCTACAATATACATGTTCAATTATAACACCAATACTACAGATTGTGTAACTGTTACAATTAATATTACCTTGGAACATCTAACAACTGTAAGAGTGTACAGACCAACCAAGTGCTGATCACCTAAAGGAATTCATACACTTCTTGCATGAAACACAAGAGGAAAGAATAATAGTGGTTGGGGACTTAAATTTATCAGAAGCAGACTGGAATAGTATTGATTCAACAACATTAGTAAAGAAAATTATTTACAACTTATGTTCAGAAACCATTGCTTCAGATTGTAAAAAGCCTACCAAGGAATGAAACATACTAGACACTGTGTTCCTAAGGAAATGACTGTTACTTCATGTCAAGTTTTACCAACGTGGATATGCAGTGATCATGCGGTAATAAAGCTTAAATTGTTGCTAGAAAATTCTGCCAAAGTGAAATCCAAACCAATGCACAGAAGATTAAAAAAGATTACCTGTTAGCAAAACAGTTATGTAAAATTAACTGGAGTCATGTGTTCAGCACAGAGGGCAAGAACCCAATAAAAACTTTTAATTCAGACAAGCGCTTTCACGATAAGTAAAGAATCGCTTCAGATCAAAGAAAGAGTCAGAAGCACACACTTTAAAATACTAGTAACCAATCAAACTGCAGTCCTAAAAAACACACCTCTACACCCAATTAGATGAACCAGACATAGTACTAAAAGCAAACTATATATATATATATATATATATATATATATATATATATATATATATATATATATAGACACACACATATTATCTATAAAAACCTTGCATATATACTTTAAAAATTCTGTCATACATTACCTAAAAAAGGGAAATTACACACACACACACACACACACATATATATATATATATATATATATATATATATATATATACATACACACACATATATATATGTATATATATATTATATAAATATATAAAAAGCTATTCACATATTGACTACCTATGCAGCCTATATATATATATATATATATATATATATATATATATATATATATATATATAAATCTATTCACATATTGACTACCTATGCAGCCTACGTGATTTTAAGATAGGTTTCAAGGGAACGTGTTCATTGAGACCGGAACCTTTATTGGCCTGCATCTTCAAAATCCATTCCAATTCAACTGTCTCAGTCCTATTTCTAATGTCACCTAGCCTAGCAGGGAAGTAAATAGTGTGGGAAGAAATAGCCAGGGAATTATTATGGCTAGGCTTGTATAGGCCCTAGGGCTGATAGCCTAGTACCAACCTATGATTCATGTAAAGTTTGTCTATAACACAGACCTCGAACTGATGTGCAGCCCCTCTTTCAACAACATGCTTCGCTAGGGCATTACACATATATTGTATGTTAATGGAGTAAAGATGCTCCCTAATACACTCCTTCAATTTCCGATTACTCTTTCCCACATAGAAGGATGAGCATACTACACAATAAGCTAAATATATAACCACTATTTATATTGCAGTCAGCCCTAACATTGAAGTTAAAGTTGTGTCCGGGTTAACAAAATTACTACTGCTATCTATGTGCACACAATAGTGACAATTACGGCACGGGAAGGTGCCTAATGCCATCCTCTAACCTAGGCTTTCTAACTTTATCTGGATAGCATAACATCTTCTTAAGGTTCATTTTATTCTTAAAGGTAAATGCCGGATATTCCCCTACAGTACTCTTTATTTTACAATCTGTGAGCAAGATAGACAAATACTTCTTAATAATATTAGTAACAATACCAACTACACTACTATACTGAAGGGAGAAGGCAAAACTTGTTCCTTCTAAATAGACGTCTCATCATTGTTTATTATCAACTGCTGGTCTAGCCTCTGTAGATCTCTCCCAGACACTTGACTCTAAATCTTGCTCTACTTCTCTTTTCCTACACTCCCGAGTCTTAAAATGATGTCTCAGGGTAATAATTTCTTTACCAAATCCCTCCTCTTTGGCATTCAGCCTAGAGGCTCGCATAACCTGACCTTTCTCAATATTTATCATATCATAGAGTTCAGTCTGTTTCTGAGAGCTCTGTGCTGGATAGGGCACTTTCTTTTATTTCAGCATGTAAGGCTGATTTAGCTAATACTATGATTGATTTAAGGCTGTTTGGTAGGAATTTGATGTTGAAATTGCTTTTTTTCGAAAGATAGTACTACTGGTTGTTGTCAATTAAGAGACCTAGTACATTTGTACCACATAATCATCAGACAGTGGAGACATTTTTAAAATTATGTGAGGATGATCTATTTTCTGCTCTGAATGATGAACAGGGCCATTGTGCCTTTAATAATTTGACAGATGAGGAGAGGCATGCATTGAATGGGTTACGTAATGAGACTATTGTTATTCATCTGTCTGACAAGGGTGGTTCTATAGTTATCATGGACAAGAGTTATTATTACTCTTCAATTAAGATGATGCTGAATGACCATGTGTATACGAATATCACCTTAGAAGAGATTCAGTGTATGGTCTCTAGAGTACATAATATAGACTAACTGTTGAGACCCCATGTATTCCAACCTTTTATTGCCTTCCGAAAATACATAAAGATTCTGTTTCACCCCCATTCAAACCAATTGTAGCTGGAGGAGTGCGGTTAATGGAACCATTCTCTATTTATGTAGAGAAACAGATTAGACCCATTCTGAACTCAAAGATTCTAAACAATTCCTACGGAATTTATACAAGCACGTCAATACTACTACAATACCAAGGGATTGTTTGATAGTAACGACGGATGTGACACCATTATTTACTGTCATTCCCAATAGGGAAGGTATCAAATTGGTTAGTAGTTATTTGAATCAACATAGTGTACTTGATAAGAAATGTATTGATTTAATTTGTTTATTTCTTGAGATAATTTTGGAGAACAATGTTTTTCTGTTTGATAATGAATACTTTTTGCAGACCTCTGGTGTAGCTATGGGCACATCTTGTGCCAACAGCTATGTCAATATGGTCTTAGCACAATGGGAAAATACTTGTGTATTGAACCAGCATGATTTTTCAACGTTTATTAATTAGTTGTTATACCAGGTTTGTGGATGATGTGTTTATGTTGTGGACAGGTACTGCTATGGATCTCTTCAGCTTCACTGATTACCTGTACAGTACTACACCTTTCTTAAGTTTTTCTGTAAAGTATTCATTTACTAATATTGAGTTGACAAGTCCTTTGACACTAAACTTTTCAGGAAAGGGTGTTACAGGAACTCCCTTCTACATTGGACCAGCATACACCCCCCCCCCCCCAACATGTTTTCTCAAACACTGTGAAAGGTCAGGGGATGCGAGCCTCTAAGCTGAATGCCAAAGAGGAGGGATTTGGTAAAGAAATGATGACCCTGAAACATAATTTTAAGACTCAGGGTATAGGAAAAGAGAAGTAGAGCAAGGTTTAGAGTCAAGTGTCCGGTTGAGATCCACATGGGCTAGACCCTATTTTTTGGGGGCAGTTGATATAAACAATGATGAGACTTCTATTTAGAAGGAACAATGTTTTGCCTTCCCCCTTCAGTATATTAGTGATGTTGGTATTGTTACTAACATTATTAAGAAGCAGTGGTCCATCTTGCTCATAGATGATAAAATAAAGAGTACTGTAGGGGGATATCTGGCATTTACCTTTAAGAATAAAATGAACCTTAAGAGAATGTTATGTTATCCAGATAAAGTTAGACAGCCTAGGCTAGAGGATGGCATTGTAGGCACCTTCCCTTGCTGTAACTGCCGCTACTGTGTGCACATAGACAGCAGCAGTAATTTTGTTAACCTGGACACAGGTGTTAAGTTTAACTTCAATGTTAGGGCTGACTGCAATACAAAGGATGTTATATATTTAGCTTATTGTACAGTATGCTCGTCCTTCTATGTGGGAAAGAGTAATCGGAAATTGAAGGAGCATCTTTACTCCATTAACATACAATATAGGTGTAATGCCCTAGTGAAGCATGTTGTTGAAAGAGGGGCTGCACATCAGTTCAAGTTCTGTGTTATAGACAGAGTTTGCATGACTCCTAGGCTAGGAGACATTAGAAATAGGACTGAGACAGTTGAATTGGAATGGATTTTGAAGATTTGGGCCAATAAAGGTTCATTTCTCAATGAACACGTTCCCTTGAAACCTATCTTAAAATCACGTAGGCTGCATAGGTAGTCAATATGTGAATAGATTTATATATATATTATTAGTATTTTTAGATAATGTATGACAGATTTTTTTAAAGTATATATGTAAGGTTTTTATAGACAAATAATATATATGTGTATATATATATATATATATATATATATATAAATATATATATATATATATATATATATATAAATATGTATATATATATATATATATATATACACAAACGTTTGTTTTTAGTATTATGTCTGGTTCATCTAATTGGGTGCAGAGGGTGTGTTTTTAGGACTGTATTTTTATTGGTTGCTAGGATTTGTTTAAAGTGTGTGTTTCTGACTCTTTGATCTGAAGAAGCAATTATCTACTTATCGTGAAAGCGCTTATCTGAATTAAAAGTTTTTATTGGGCTCTTGCCCTGTGTGTGTCCGGTGTGCATATTTTATTTTATTGTTTTACTCAAATTGTTATTCGTATGTACGCTGGTTTATCCGAGTCTCCGGCAGTTTGTTTCCTTCAAAAAAATACAGTCTATTTAACATCAGGATCTAGGCCCACAACGTCAGGAGGATACATTTCCATAAGAAGATGATACTTGATTAAGGTGGGAGACCAAAAATATAAGAAATGGAAAAAGAGATCAAACTAACTTTGAAAACTAAAAAACACACTGGACAGAAAAAATTAAAAAAGTGTAAGACAACATCAATAAAAATTTGAAGAAATTGTATACTGACATATTGAGTAAAACAGGAAATCATTTTATAAATATAGAAGATGTTGTAGGAGTAAAGGCATACAACATATATCAGTATGCAAATGATGAAAACAGATCTATAACCACCTGTAACATGATTTTCTATTATAATATAATAACTATAAATGAAAGATTGTGTTGTGATCTGATTTAAATATACCTAAAACTTCACCATTTAATAGGGTAATACACAAAACACTTATCAAGAAATTAAAACTAGGTATTGCTACATTCTTGATAAGATGGATAGCAGCATAACATGGCAAGTACCACACAGCATCTGGACAGGTGAAATTAGTCAGGGTGTCTCACATAGCTCTGTCCTAGGCCCATGCTTGTTTAGGTTCTATCTTTCATATCTTCTTCATCTTAGGCGTTCTACAGTCTGTATGCAGATGATTTTAAAATGGGTAAATTGATGTGTAAAAGACAGGGCATGTCTGCAAAACAACTTGACTAAAATTAAATCATTTAGGCAACGGATGACATGCTGATAAATACATAAACTAAGTATATGAGATTTGCAAGACAGATTGAAATGTGAATATTTAATGCAGCATACAGTAACTGAAACTGTAGATTCATTTAAGGAACTAACATATGGTTAGATCCAACTTTGAGTTTTTCTAATATCATCAACCAACCAGTTAATGTGTATAGAACTATAGGTTGTATAAAAAGCTGTATAAAGTCTAGGAACTTGGAAATTATGAAATCATTGTTAGTTACAATGGACTGAAACTTGAGTATGGAATAGAATATGGAAATCTTGTAAGAAAACAAGCATGAGTAAACTGGAAACAGTACAGTAGAACTATACCAATGACATACATGGATGTGAAAAATGTAAGTTATTATGAAAGACTAAAATATTTGACCTTATAAAGCGCCTCACATAGATTTTTAAGAACAGACTTTATTCAGGTATACAGGACATGTAAAAACTACCTCTGGAAATGTTTGGAGTTTTAAAAAAGGTAGTAGAGAATCATCAGACAAACTATGTAGAAAATTATATAGGAATGACAGATGTACTAACTGGCTCTCTTAGAGGGTAGTTGAAGAATGGAATAGCCTGCCAAATTACATTAAAGCAAGCACTAGTTTAGAATTTTTTTTAACAACCTGTACATTTATTATGGGAATAAGCGTTTTGGTATTATTGGCAGACTAAAAGGGCATTACTGCCCATGCCTGAAATATTTGTGTTTGTACGTAAAAGAACGAGTGCTGCAGTACCATTCCTTTTCCATGGAAATTATCCACAGACTGACATCTGCCCTTCTAGCCTTGCTTCAACATTTCAAATGTCTTCAGAGATCAGCTGAACTCCTCCTCATAGCTAAGACATCACCATGGCATTTAGCTAAAAAGACCAACCCATGTTAATGTCTTCTTTTTTTGTCTAAATGTATCCTTACAAGTGTGTATTCAGACAGCAGACTATGTATTCTGAAGTGATCCACCTAGATGCTCCCTTGACTTGGTTTTAAGTATGATACTTCATTAATCCAAGGTAAGTAGGAAGGTGCATCTGAAAGCACACAGACATCCCTCACAATAGGTTCTGTGGACACAGGCTGACTTAAGACCCTTCTTTTCAAAAAAGGGAAAAAGAGAGAAGGATAAATGGACATCCATTCTATCAGATAATCACTATCGAGAATCAAAGATTGAAAAGTTTTAACTAAAGGTCACATGTTTATAGGAATACGATTAGATGAAGTATTTAGATGTATGGATTAAAAAAGCCTCTGCTATGGCAGCTAAGGATATGTGGGAAGAGACTAAATAAAAGATACCATAGTACAAAAAATGAAAAAACTGGAAGCTCTTGTTTATGGATAGTAAGATACAAGCAGTGAAAGTATTTTTAGTCCCTTTAGTTTTATATACAGGTCAGGCATATTTTTATTAACCAGAGGAGAAGTTGAGGACAATAATCAATAGAGTTGAAGGAATTTATCTCGGAGGGAAATGGGATAAGTTGATCCTTCCAATAGGACAAAATGGTTTAGGATTACCTATCTGAAATGATATTTTAGAGCAACACAGTTAAGACTCATATATATATATATATATATATATATATATACACACACACACACACATTATATATATATATATATATATATATATATATATATATATATATCAGCAAAAACCAAAGGATAGGACCAGTAACCAAGAAACGACCTGGAAGCTGACACCACAATTGTCGAAAATCCACAAGTTGGTCTTTATTGTAAAAACAAGTACAAAAATCACGTACCACAAGCGCTTTCGCTAGGATGTTCCTAGCTTTCTCAAGTTCATAAACCATTACAGAACATCAGCTTAAATAGCTGCTTGCCATAAATTAAACAATTGTGCACCAATTAAAAACTAATTGAAGACTAAATTAATGCCATTCATTTTGTTAAAAGAGCTACCTGCTAAAAGGTATACTCAAACTCAAGTATGTGCCACAACTCATTATATACAGTAAAACCACTTGTTAAACAACAATGTATTTCCTATTAAACATTAAAAAAAATATGTTGATGTCTACTTAATTTTTGCAGAAAATAAAAAACTTTTCCTTTACTAAATACATGACATTTTTTGCTTTACTCGTATTGCATTGTCCAGACTTGAATAAAAATACATGCTTGTGAGTAAAAGTCACAACAGGGATTTGCCAAAAGTGCCTAAAGAATGGATGTGCAGATGACAAAATAAGTACAACCAGAGGGAAGGCAAAAGAAGGACAGAAGAAGAAAACATGAAAACATGAAAAGAGAACATGAAAAGAGAAAAATAAACAGGGAAACATACACATAGGAAAATGACCCATTGCCTAAAACTGTACATTCCCAAAAAAAACAGAACTATGTCATTTTCCTATGTGTATGTTTCCCTGTTTATTTTTCTCTTTTCATGTTCTCTTTTCATGTTTTGTTGTTTAACAAGTGGTTTTAACTGTATATAATGAGTTGTGGCACATACTTGAGTTTGAGTATACCTTTTAGCAGGTAGCTCTTTTAACAAAATGAATGGCATTAATTTAGTCTTCAATTAGTTTTTAATTGGTGCACAATTGTTTAATTTATGGCAAGCAGCTATTTAAGCTGATGTTCTGTAATGGTTTATGAACTTGAGAAAGCTAGGAACATCCTAGCGAAAGCGCTTGTGGTACGTGATTTTTGTACTTGTTTTTACAATAAAGACCAACTTGTGGATTTTCGATATATATATATATATATAAAACACAAACAGAATAGAGTGGAAAAGGATGACGATAAAAGCAGAGTGAACTTCAAGAAATAAGGATGGCATGGAATTTTGGATGCAGATCCTTACTGCAAACAATAATCATATAGATTATTATATTCATAAAGTAGTAGAAAGTATTCTAAGAACTAGGCCAAGAAAATTGGAGAAAGGAGATTTTGCCAACAGGGATGACTGCAAAGCAGGGGGAAGGAAAACAGCCATGATAGGCTGGAATTTATTGGAGCCCAATGGCAAAGGAACCAAGGTACTGGGAGCAAATAACTAGACAAGGAAAGGAATAGAGTGGGATGAGGCCAAGAGGACATTTGGACTCCAGACTTGAGGCTGGGCTTCCTTACCAGGGATTGAAGTATAGGCAAAGACAAAGGGATAGAGGAATCATAAGTGAAAGACCTGCTCTGGTAGAGTTTTAGTTGAATTTGAAACAGAATCTGCTGTTAAGAAGATAATTAGATGGACATGTAGAATAATGCATGATAACTAGAATAACCAATCAGAGGAGGTTAGAAAAGATTGGGAAGACAAACTGGAAAAGCAATTTACAAGGGAATGATGGAAGGACATATGTACGGCACTCAAGTATCCAACATAGTCCAGAAGGTTTAGGATTTTTGCTTGGAAGTCTTTGCATAGGTAATTTGTATACCCTAAGCAGACTTTTTCCTCAGGTAGATAGCAAACATTGGAGGCATGATGGGGAAGAATCAGATAACTGGGAACATATGTTTGGGAGTGTAATGAGTTGGCAGATTTAAAAAATTCCCTATAGAGTACTCTGTCAGGAATATTGGGTGAGAAACATGGCTGTAACTAAGGAAATGACTGTTGAGATGGGACACAGGATCTGAATTCCCTGAACATAGTAAAGCCTTGATGGAGGAATTCTGCTTGCTGTCAAAAAAGCAATCAAAGTCTAAACCAACTGTATTTGAAGTAATGAATATTGTAAACCAGATAAAAGAACTGGAAGAGAGCTCTTTAGAAATGGGAAGGATAAAATTACATAAAAATAAATGAAATTGTGGGAACAATACATGCAGAATAATGTTCAGGAGGAGGAGCGAGGTTAAAGGGAAAGCAGGAATTGAGCAATTTATGTAATGTTGGACTGATGATACCTATAAAGAAAGCAAATGTCATGTATAATTCATGCAAATGGAATAAATGTTAATTTGGCTTTCTTTCTTATTCACGTATGTACGCCAATGGCTTAAGTGATAATTTAACAATGGTGTTTAAAAAGAGCAAAGGGTCACATATACTCTTACCCTTGGCTTAGTGAACAAAAGATGATAGTGTTCAGGTCCCCTTTCAATCCACCATCCTGGGTTTCAGGACCCCCATCAAGGGGAAGGTGGTAGGTCTATACATCATTGTTAAAGTGACTACCATACAAGTTTATTATGTTCACCATAAGGATCACTGCTGCAGTATCACTCCTCAGCTAGAGGAAGAGTACTAAAGCAGACAGCAACCCTTAAGTGGTGATGGTTGTCACAGTATGTCCTGCAAAACTGCAGTGGCAAAGCCTGTCCTGCTCATAGTCTAAACAACTAATTTCTAATACCCAGAAAAGCTACAGATACTGTGAATGTCAACAAGGATACTCTGAGCTGACATACTCAGAAGGAATAATGCTATGGCTGCTGCTGTACTGGTAGAAAATATCTATCAATCGAATGTTTTTCCAAGATTTTCATAAAATACAATGCAGTTAGCTAGTCATTTCCACACTGTTTTTTCTTCACACTGACCTGCTCAGCTTAAGTAAAGAAGCCAAACAGATGATTGGACTATTGAAAGCCTTCTGGCCCTTTCAGCATCAAACCTTAGTTGCTTGCACACATCCATTAAATGCAGTATCCTCTTTTTGTCTGGTACTTTGAATGAAATCCAGGCAGCTGAAAGTAGCTGTGTACACTTAACCATAAATGTAGATGTTCGAATGTAATCACTGTTGCAGTCATCACACTTGGGTTATCTGCCTGCGGGTAGCCCGCAGTCAGCTCAAATACCAGAGTCTTGGAATTTCTATGTCGGATGCTGTCGCCTCTTCCATGACGTCAGGTCGTCAGGGGTATAAAACATGCAGCCGACGCCATTACATCTGTTTTTCTTGCCCTAGATGTCAGGAGCACCCAAAATAGGAAGCTATTACATGGTGTGGAACACGTCCAGTAAAAAGTAAAGACCCCTGCCATAAAAGATGGCCATAAAGAGGATAGGTAAAAAGGATAGAGAAAGCCAGGGGGCTGGAGGGAGGGAAACCAAGACTGCAACAGTGAATACACTAACATCTACATTTATGGTAACTGTACACAACTGTACTATGTTTTTCATGTTTCACTGTTGCAGTCATCACACTTGGGTTGATTTCCAAAGCTGAGGAAGAGTGTAGGCAGTCAAGAAGTGCTGGGGCTGGCTAGCAGGCCTTGTAAGGCTGCTGTAACAAATCCAGCTCTGGATTTAGAAAAAATAGGTAAGTGGTAATGCTTGGTGAAGGTGTGTACAGAACTCCAGGTTGCAGTTTCCAGGATGTCCCTGGTGGGGACCCCCCTGAGAAATGCTGTAGAGATTGATGTAGCTCTAGTGGAATGAGTTCTGATCCCCAGAGTGGTAGGATTTCCATGGTGCTTGTAGCAGAAATGGATGCAGTGTGCTATCCATTTGGAAATGGTTTGCTTCAAAATGGCCTTGCCCTCTGCCCCTATAGCAAAGCTGACTAGTAACTGGTCAAATTTTCTGAAAGGCTTAGTCCTGTCAAGGTAGAACCTGAGCTGTCTGTGCACGTCCAAGGAGTGCAGGATCATTTCCCCTCTATTCTGAGGATTAGGGAAAAAGGTTGGCAAATGGACAGACTGGTTTAAAGCCACACTGGATACCACCTTGGGCATAAAGGAAGGGTTAGTCCAGAGGGAAACCCTGTCAGCATGGAAAATAATGAAGGGCTCCTCTGCCATTAGTGCCTGAAACTCAGACACTCTTCTTGCTGAAGTAATAGCTAGAAGTAAGGCTGTTTTCCAACAGAGGAATTTTAACTCTGCTGAAGCAGCAGGTTCAAAAGGGGGAAGTGTGAGCTTTTCCAGTACAAAGTTAAGGTCCCAGGCTGGGGTGGGAGCTCTCCTCGGGGGCTGTAAAATGTTAGCTCCTCTCAGGAATTGCTTGATGAGAGCATACCTCTCAACCTCCAGATCAGAGAATCAGGGACAAAGGACCGCAAAATCAGGGACATTCAGGTACACCTCATTAGCATACGATATGCATATTCAAATAAGCACAGTAATGGACATGCCCACCATTCATGCAATTACACTAAGACTTGGCATCATTTTAAGCATTTTTTAGTAGAGAATTATATACACTGACACATCAAAATAGAGGATTATTCATATTTTTCATGAAAACTGTATAAAAATTCAAGTCAGACATGTTCAGCCCCCCTCACAAATACCCTTACAAAATGGTGCTTATATGGAACAGAAGCAATACATGGTATAAGGCAAGTACATTCAGACTACTGATTCAACTTCAGCATCCTGGCAGGCAGACGTAGTTTCTGCAGCTGATGCCATGCAGGAATGTTCTTTGTTGTAAGCAGCTGTTGCTTTTCTTGCCGCTTCCAGCATGTCCTTCGGATGTTTTACACAGTAGCAGTATTTGTCCTCGTTCATCTTTATTGCTAATAAAGAGTTTAATGTTTTTGGGCCAAGTGACTGTCTGATCTCAGTTTTTACTTTGCAAACCATGTTGAATGCCCGTTCTGCTTCACTGAGTGTGGTAAGCAGAGAACACTTCTCATTAACTTTTGAAAAGTTGGGAGGTCTTGCACTGGAGGGCTCCCAAGCACCATCGACCAGTATTTTAAAACATTACATGTGTCACAGCCATATGACCAGTCAGTCATCTGATATACGGAAAACTCATCTATCAGTTTGCATCGCCCCACTGGTGAGCTACAGAAACCGATACGAGTGCCAATATCTGCTATCACAGTTGAAGAAAGCTGCAGTTTCATAGCTGGATCCAATAAACTGGCCATGTTCTGCAGCAGGGGATCCTTTGCATGGAAATGCTTTTTCATTTTTAATAGCACTGCAGAGTAAAATTGCTTGGTTCTCTTGAATAGTTTCTGCTCCACTGTAGTACCCCTGATATCCGAATTTTCGCCCAAATATGTTTCGGCATCAGGACCAATACGAATTTCGCCGTCTTCTAAGATGTTGTCCTGCACTTCAAGAATTGCATCAATACTACTTATATTGCCCAAAAACTGCCTTGCAATTGGTGGTTTCAGTACCCTACTGGCATATGCCTGCAGTACTTTGTGGATCTCATTATGCAATGTGAGCAATTTGCTTTCCCTGCTTTGCATTAGCATACTGAAGTTATGCAGTGGTTTAATGGCATACTGCAGGAAGAAGAATGCCAGCTTGATGTCATGGCTCTGCAGTCTGTCAGCTATTAGATCGACTTTAACAGACCGTGGTTCATATGACAAGAAGTATGATCTCAGGGCGGGCCACAAGGCAAGCATTCTTTTTATGACTTTTGCCAAACCAAGCCATCGAGTGGGGGCATACCTGATAATTTTGAGAGGTTCAATATCCACAAACAGTGCAAATTCCTTCAGCTTCTGCTGACGCTGTGCACTGCTGGAAAAGTGACAATAAATGTCAGATATCAATTCCTCTACAGGTACAGTCATTGCCTTTACACCAGATTTGATACATAAATCTGCAATGTGGCACAAACAGTCCATATTGAAAATATGTAGATTAACCTCAATCTGGATAGCACAGAGTTTCGCTTGCCAATCATGGATGCAGCATTGTCTCATGAATAAGCCACCATGTTGGTCACAGGAATGTCAAACTTGCTCAGAGTCTCCATTACACAGTCATAAATGGCTTGGCCAGTTCCACTGATACAAGCAGGCATATCAAGGAATCTTACAACATTTTTACCAGTGTGTCATGGTCAAAAAAAACAAGTAACATCACAAGCAACTTGTCACCCCCCACATCTTTATTTTGGTCGAGGTACAAACAGTATGGCACTTTGACAAGCTTGTGCAACATTCTGCTGATACTTAGACCCCATTACATCTCTCAAAATGCAGGCAGCCTTTGTTGGTCCACAGGTCAGTTTTTGTACCACCTCCGGATCCATGCAGTACCTCTTCATGTACTTCAGGAAATGATCCCCAGTCGTAAATGGCAAGTTGTGTTCAGCAAGTAGGCCTCCATAAAAGCTACTTCAGCCTCCAGAACTTTAGCATTGGTTTGCTGAGTGGCAAACATTTCTGTCACCTTCCTCCCAGTCGAATGCTTGGTGCTCATCTTGTGCTTCTCAGTGTCCATATGCCGCTGCAAATCATTCCTCCATCCATGTCCGACATTAATATTAGTAGCACAAGTCTTGCAAAATGCATAGCCTGGACCACGCCCGCTTTCCATTACCCAGTCAAAGGTAACCTTCCAGCTAATTTGGAACGTGGTCATTCTCCTCTTCTTTTCAGAGGCAGCATCTTCAGAGAAGAAAAAAAAAGGGGGTGTAATTAGAAGGCTTCAAGTAATTCACAGGTGTGCCGTGATGCTGCACTTTTACTTACAGTAAACAAAGCTGGAATGATGGCAAACTGTAGTCAAAAAAATTCTTATCCTTCTGAGTTGTTGCACTATAACAGTGCAAGAAACTTTGCGTTGCACCACCTTCCATTGTGGCTTGTACCATGCTGTTCTGTGATTCAGTCATGCCTTTGCTTCTGAAGAAAATTAATGATCAGATAAAAAGAAGAGAATCCAATCTAGGAACCTCTAAATATGTGTGCAACTCAGAAAGACTTGAGTAATACACAGCACTGCACATACTCATGCGAGTAAGCATTATTGGAAATCAATAATGCATCCAGGAAAAAACATTAAAGATAACTCAATGCATCCAAGAAAAAAATATTACAAATAATTCATAACGTATCCAGGAAAATGTCATTACTGCAAATGACCATGGATACAAGGAAAAAGACATTACTACACATAATTCAAAATGCACCCAAGGTAATTGTTGCAAATGATTCAAAACATGTTTAAGAAAATGCTTACTGCAAATGACTCATAAGAGACCCAAGAGAAAGGTCATTACTGCAAATGCTTCATAACATTTCCAAGAGAAAGCTCATTTTTGCAAATGATTCAAAATGCACACAGGAACTGCAGACAAGGAGCATGTGCATAAATCATGGATACGATTCTGCAGAGCATCAACCTAGTTCTTATTGCCAGAAATCAGGGCCCTCCTGTGAATCAACTCAGAACCTATATTACTGTGCCAGTTCCACCAGTAACTGTGTCCATACTTCAACTGTCTAGAAGTTCGCAGAATTTCCAAATGTTTACCCCATACCTTTGGTCTGTTCCTCTTAAAAGTTGTGGTTTGCATGACTTTTGTGGCTAATCGGTGAGGACTGAATTCACTAAATAATGACAGCCATTTCAGTTTCATATTCTAGCAACTTTATAATTTCAGAAGAGCAATACTTAAAATTTGTTACCCCCCCCCCAATTATTTTTGATCATCTTTGGGCACCCTTAATACTGATGTCCCTCAAGGTTCCATCTTGGTCCCTTATTGTTGTCTCTTTTCATTATGGATCTTATCAACGACCTCCCTGAATTAAATCACACAGTGTACTCTTATGATATACTTTTTCCAAGCCAATATATGTACCTCTGATCTTCAAAGTCAACTCTAGTAACTCTTCTCTGAACTTTTCTGATGGGCTGAATCCAGTAAGCTAATGACCAACCATATAAAGGTGATGCTCTTGCCCTCCTCTTCCCCCAACTACCACGCATTAACACTGCAGACGATTATTCCAATATCACCCCATCAGTAACCAAATACAATTACCTTTATTTGAGTTTAAGTGTCATGGGTACACATACATTAACAGAAAAGAAAATAAGCTGCAACAACATTTCCATTATTTTTTCATGCAGTATGCACATATATATTTTTTTATTTTTTCATTCATTCCAATGCTATATAAATTGCTCAATTCCTGCCTTCATATAAATTTCACTCTTCCTCCATATGATCATTCTGTATATATTGTTCCCACAAATTCCACTTATTTCTAAGTAGTTTGCTCCATCCCTTTTTTTAAAGATCAGCATCTATAGTTTTTTTTAATCTCCTTTACAATATTCCATACTTCAATAATGGTAGACTTTACATTTTGACCTTTACATTGTAGTAACTGCTGCTTTGACAGCCAGTACCATTAAACTTAGTAAAACCAAAATATGTCTAGGAAATTCAGATCCTATATCTCATTCAAAAAAAATTATTTCTTTAGTTACACTCATACCATTGCAAACACACCAATCTGTCACTATCCTTAATCACACACATTGATATCATAGTTAATAAAATACTCTCCCAACTTAAATTCTGCTTTAAAATCTTACATTTACCCTTGCCATCTGCCCCAAGTCTCACATCTACTTTTTCCATCGACCCGCATACATCTTACGAAAATGAAAATTGCCTCCCTGAACTATGAGGTCCATTGCAGAAATAAAATGCTTTGTTTGACCGGACCAAGATTTGGACCAAGATTACTTACAACCTCAGCATTGGTAAGCCAACCAGGTACCAGGATAATGACCTGCAATGCCACCATCCTGAAGAATTCCAGCATTATACAAAAGCAAAGGCTACACAGGAGTGCAATGAACAGTACAGTAAGTAACTAGCAAGGATTCTGTTTTTCAAACTAATTTTAAACTTTGTAAGTATTTTAAGAGAGTTGCACCACAAGTATTAGTATTTCATCTGAGTATTCAAAAAGTACAGTTTTGTACCTACCATAAATGTAGATGTTCGAGGATCCACATTGCTGCAGTCCTAACTATTGGGTAGTCCGCTGTCCAGTCGGCGGTCAGGGCGCATTAGACTGGGTACTAATGCGCATGACCGACGTCATATCCTCAGTCTTTTCTTGCCCCAGATGTCAGAAGACCCTAAAAAGACAAGGCCCAATATACCTGCACCAAAAATATGTACAATATATACAAAACTATCAGCATATAACCTCACCTACACAACCACCCCTAAACACAGAGGGAAGGAGGAGACTGCAGCAATGTGGATCCTCGAACATCTACATTTATGGTAGGTACAAAACTGTACTATGTTCTTCATTCCACATTGCTGCAGTCCTAACTATTGGGTAGAATCCCAAAGCAGAGGTAAGGGAGGCTGGCAAATCATAAAGAAGCAGGAGCTGACAACATGCCTTGCAAAATAGCTGTGGCAAAACCAGCCCTAGACTTAGAGTAGAGAGGAAGGTGATAATGCTTAGAGAAAGTATGCACTGAACTCCAAGTAGCTGCCTCCAAAATATCCTTAGTTGCCACCCCCTTAGAAATGCTGTTGAAGTGGCAGTAGCCCTAGTGGAATGAGGCCTAATCCCAGCTGGAATCTCCTTGCCATGATGGGAATAACAAAATGCAATGCAAAACCCAATCCACCTAGAAATAGTTTGTTTTGACACAGGCTTGCCCTGAACTCAAAGCAAAAGAAACAAACAACTGCTGAGACTGCCTAAAATCCTTAGTCCTGCTTAAATAATAACGCAATTGCCTGTGTACATCTAAAGTGTGCAAAATCTTTTCCCCTTTATTTTGGGGATCTGCATAAAAAGTAGGCAAATGAATAGTTTGGTTTAAAGCCACACTAGAAACCACTTTAGGCATAAAGGAAGGATTATGATACCCTATCCTTATGGAAAATCAAAAGGGCTCTACTGCCATAAGGGCCTGCAACTCAGATACCCTTCTTGCAGAAGTAATAGCCAACAGAAAAGCAGTCTTCCATGACAAGTATTTCAATTCAGCAGTAGGCTCAAAAGGTTGTAGAGTAAGTTTTCCAACACAAAATTGAGATCCCAAGCAGGTGGGGTCTTATATTCTTTGCCCCTCTAAGAAACTGCTTGAACAAAGGATGCGAAAGCAATGGTGGGTCACAATCATAGTGAGCTGAAATTGCTGCAGCATGAATCTTAATGGAAGAGAAGGACAAACCTTTGTCCAATAACTCAGTAAGATATTGAAGAGCCACACTCAAATTAGGCTCAGAAATCTCCAAATTCTTTGCTGTACTCCAAAATAAAAATCTCTTCCATTTTTCTCGTACACTTTCCTTGTACTAGGTCTTCTAGCTTCCATAATCACATTTAAAACTTGTTGAGGAAGTTGAGACCTGCTGTGTTTCAACACAGAATATGCCAGGCTGTTAGATGAAGAGAGTGAAGCTTGACATTGAGCAGATGACCGTCCTTCTGAGATAACAGATGTGGAATCAAAGGTAAGGGCCATGGAGGATTCCTTACCAGACTCCTTAGTAGTGGGTACCAGTGTTGCCGAGGCCAATCTGGAGCTATTAAAATCATCCTTGGCTTGTCTTGTCTGACCTTTAAGAGCACCTTTGGAAGAAGAGGCAGAGGTGGAAAGGCATACACATGAAGATTTTTCCAACTGAAAGAAAGAGCATCCACTTTCCAAGCTGTGTGATGAAACCCCTTTGTGCAAAACTGTGGCAGCTGGTGGTTTAGTGGAGAAGCGAACAGATCTATGTCTGGAGTTCCCCATGACACTGTCAATTTCTGAAATACATGAAGATCCAGTTTCCACTCGTGGGGATCCATGATTTGTCTGCTTAACACATCTGCTAAGGAGTTCTGTGCTCGGCAGAAACCTTGCCTGAAGAGTTAGTTGCAAGCTGAGTCTCCCATAAAATCATTGCTTGCCTGCATAGAGGATAAGAATGTGTTCCCCTTGTTTGTTGATGTACCACATGACAGTTGTGTTGTCTGTTAGAATCAACACCTGCCCTGGAAGAAGTAACTCCTTGAAAGCCATTAATGCAAACTGGACTGCTAACATCTCCTTCATGTTGATATGTAGATGCTGTAGTCTGGCAGGCCACTTGTCTTGTATCCACTTTCCATTTAGATGAGCTCCCCAAGCAATGTCCGAGGCATCTGTCGTTAAAATCTGACTCGCCTCTGGCCGGGTCACAGAGAGTCCCTTGTTTAGGTGACATTCCTGAGCCCACCACAAAAATTCTTTTTGAAGGCAAGGTATTATTTGAATGACAGTGTCCAAATCCTGGCAGTGCTGTGTCCATACATTTTGAGATACCATTGCAGCTTCCTCATATGCAGTTTGGCATTGGGAAGCACCAGAATACAAGATGCCATGAACCCTAATGCTTGAAGGACTGTCCTTGCAGTCAGCACGGACTGATGAGATAGTTGATGGAAGTAAAGGGATAGACTCTTTTGTTTGTCCGGGGTTAAAAAGGCCATCTGGGCTGCTGTATTCAGTCTCACACCCAGAAAGCACATGTCTTGAGAGGGTACTAGACTGGACTTTATTTCGTTCACAGAATACCCTAGGCATCTTAGCACTGCTATCACATATTCCAGATGCTGTAGAAGGTCTTTCTTTTCTTGAGCCAGAATCAGGCAGTCGTCCAAGTAAGGATAGATTTGAATTCCTTGTAGCCTGAAGTAAGCTATCACTGGAGCCAGAACCTTTGTGAATACTCTGGGGGCGGTAGATAAGCCAAAGGGCAATGCAGAGAACTGATAATGAGAATTTCCAGCAGATACTTCCTGCAACTCAGTCGTATAGGCACATGAAGGTAAGCTTCCTTGAGATCTAAAGTTACCATCCAGTGATCTTTGCCCAGCAGAGGTAAAAGCTGTTGTAACGTCAACATCTTGAACTTGGGAATGCCCAGATAAGTGTTGAGGATAGATAAATCCAAAATTGGTCTCCACGTGTTCCCCTTCTTTGGTACTAGGAACAGGCGAGAATAAAATCCTAGGCCCCTTTCTGATACAGGGACTGGCTGAATGGCCCCTATTTGGAGTAACAGAGAAATTTGCTTGTGAGCCTCTTTCCGGAGGTGGAGCGTCTGGCATGCCTTTGAAAGGGGCAATGTATGGAAATAAAACCTGTAACCGTGGTGAATGATATCCAACACCCATTTGTCTTGAGTAATTAAATCCCAATTTTCTTTGAAAAGAGACAGTCTTCCTCCCAAAGGAGCTGCCAGACGAGAATCTACTGGCAGCTGAAAAGGCAGGTCATTGGGTCTGTTTACGAAAGGACTGACCCCTGCCCTCACCAGAAGTTGGAGCAGGTGAACTCCTGTTCTAGGCCTAAAGGAACCTTGAGCTCTGCCCCTACCACGTCTAGACCTACCCCTAGACTGGGAATCATAAGCAGGATATGTCCATCCCTTAGTAGGCCAATTTCTACTAAACTTTGGAGGCTGCACCTGCAAAATTTAACAGTTTGCATAGACTTAGCTTTGTCCTCCATTTTCTTTAAAACTGCTTCCACAGGCGAACCAAACAACACATCAGACTGTAAAGGAGCATGCAAAATCCTTGTCTTAACATGCTCAGCTAAATTCTGATCCCTCAACCAGGCATGCCTAAGAACAGAGCTAGTGGCAGCCACCCTCGAGGAGGCCTGTACAGCATCAAAACCACATTGCAAAGAATGCTTACCCACTTGTTCAGACACATGAACTAAATCCAGCAACTCTTTACACTCAATACCTTCCGCCAAAGCATCCACCTTAGATTTCAATTGTGAAAGGAGATAATTTTGATATTTTAGCATGTGAAACTGACAATTCAACGCCCTCATGGCTAAAGTGGAAGAAGTATACACTTTCTTACCCCATCTATGCAAAGCCCTTGCCTCTTTATCAGTGGGAACAGGGTTTTTAACAACAGAGGCCTTAACACCTTTAGGTCCCTGAGAAACAGTTTCGGGTCTGCCCTAGGACTCTTAAAAGATACTTATGAGCTTCAGGCACCCTATAGTACCTATCAGGTTTAACAGGAGCAGGAGGCAAAGAATCAGGGTTCAGGAAGCCTCTGCAAAACATCTTCCACCACATTTAACACAGGAGGTATAGCTAAGGGCCTATGCTGAGGTAAAACAAGAATTCCCTAAGCCTTTTCCTGGAATCAGAGTAATCTTGGCCTTCCCATTTAAAGTGCTCCCTCATGGAATGCAGAGTCTCTGAAAATGAGAAATCCTCAGGAGGAGAAGCTGTAGGAGTGGAATCATCCACATCAGAATCAGAATAAGGAGGATACTCCTGCAAGTCTTCCAGAAGACTCAGAAGCCTCTGAACACTGTTCAAAACTCTCAAACTCAGGTTCCACCCTAGGCCTCTTATCAGGAGGGGCATAGAACCTCTAATCAGAGTAACCAAATCTTGTGCCATTTTAAGCACATGGTTGGTAGGCGCAGAAGCTGAAGTCCTAGGAGAAGCCCCACTGAAGCTAAACTTGGCCTACCTCTCAAAGAAGGTTTGGAAACAGAAGGAGAGGCTCTAACTACCTTGGGAAGAGAGGGAAGAACAGTTACCTGAGAAGCCCCTCAGCCTGGCCTACCTCCTGAGAAGGCACATCCTGTAACAGTAAAGTCTCTGCCTGAGACTCCAAGAAACTCCTGGCAAAACCTCTGGCTCCACTGAGCCTTCTAAAGAACCGGCGTCCGGGACTGCGGTTCATCAACCCTAGGCTTCGCTGTTTTGTCCTTGCGCTTTTGAGGAGTATCCGGCGGCATTTTATAATTACAACGCTTCCCAAACACTAACCTGGCACAGTCTAACCTTCTCTTAATAGTGCGTTTGTTAAATCTAGCACAAGAGCGGCATCCAACAACGCCGTGCTCAGGCCCTAAACAAGGTATACACAAGGTATGGTAATCCCTATGAGGTATCTGTTTAAATACAGTTATTCACTTTTTCTGACATCCGGTTAAATACTGAGGCAAGAAAAACCAAAATGTTGCCAACTTTGATTCGGTCTGAAACTCCGACTTCAGAAAATTTCAGAACGCCAACCTGCACTCGCAAAACTGCTTCTGCATCGGACCATGCGGCAAAAAAGACTGAGGAACTGACGTATGTCATGCGCATTAGTACCCTGACGTACTGACGTCAGTCTAATGCGCCCTGACCGACGTCAGCCATATACTTTGGTATTCGGGCCGACTGGACAGCGGACTACCCAATAGTTAGGACTGCAGCAATGTGGAATGAAGAACATCTTGCTAAACAACCAAAATGGCGAAAAGACAGCTTCAAAACAACAGCTTCAATAACAGGCTTTTACCATACTGAATCCACAATATATGAAATATAGAGCTTTGCTGTTGTAAAAGTCAAGTGGCGTTGTAATTCCACAGCTTTAAAACATGTGGATGTCATAAAAACAGAAAAAACGAACATAAAAGTGAATAACCCTTCTGATGTAAACAACAGACATGCGCTTTCAGCTTTTCAATCCTTCTTCAGATCCAAATAGGTAAGCTGGGTTCAGTGTTTAAAAGTTGGTATCATCCAATGAAACAACCATGGATTTTGGTATCTATGTGTATGTCTTTTCTCATACGCTTGCCAAAATTCTTTCCTCTGAAGTTGTAGAAGGCTTATGCAAAATTCCCAATGATCTCCCCAAAAACGGACTGAACTGAGAGGGCTGCCACATTCACTTCCTGATTTTATCAGCATTTAAACAGCTTAAGCAGATTCTTGTTTAAAAACGTTCATTCAGTGAGCTATAATTTATCAGTCCCCATCCAATGCATCTAACATAATCTTCTTTCCGCAGAGGAGCAAGTGTTCCAGCTGCAGCCCTAAACAAGTAATTTAGATCGCCAGTGCTCTCAGAAGACGCAGTACTGTTTCCAATATAGAGAGTAAAATCAGCAGTTCTGGGTCGGTAATCTCAAATATTATCAGGCCCTTGTGGTCATTGTTGTCCTGTTGTCTTTTTTTTTCCATTTAATTTTAAACTTTTTCAGTCATTAGCTGCAGTATTTCCTCTAACAGGCAGTAGGACACAGCAGGTGGGTTACTGTGTGAAACAGCACCTGTGCATAGTGCTTGTCTAAAAGTCGTGGAACTGCTGCACACTGTAGAGTAATGCACGGATGTTCAGATGGGAAGTTGCAAGCACGTTTCCAGGCTTCTGCAAATCTTGCACATACATGTGGGTTGTAGCTTAGTTATCAGGCTTTGGGCACATTTCCAGGCTTCTTCTACTGTGCATTTAGGAATGTAGTTTTGCACTGACACTCTGTGTGTGAAGACTATTCTGTCCCTTTGTCTTTCACCACTGGCACACTGAAATTCCACTTGTGTTGGCTGCTGCAGAAGGTAGCCCAGACATTCGACCCAGCAGTTATGCTAAGTGAAAATTATACTATGTCACTCTTCTCACTGTGTCACCCTGCTTCAGGTCATAAATATGACCATCTGTCTCCATACTTTGGGTCAAGAATATTCCAACCAACTAAATCATTCACTGCCATCTCCCGCCCACTTACAGCTACAACTGTGGTAAGAGAGAAGGATGGGAATGCCTAGCCAGGGAAAGTTTAGACCTCATCCAGGCAGTTAAACAAGCTCAATTGCCTGCTGAATTTTGTTAGTGAAGCAGGAGGAAACTGACTGCAGCATTGGCCTATTGAGTAGCCACTACCATATCCCTCATGGAGTGAACTGCAGATATGCTCAGCTGGGAGCTTCTACCATCTGGACATCAATTTTCATAGCAGAGCACAGCTATCTGCTCTGACAAGCAGTTTGCGTTATATTCATATGCAATTTACACTGCTGTGTTATGCAAACCTAACAACAGTGTGCATATTAAATCCATGCCATGCAATACATGCATTTACAAAAGATGTTATGAATTAATCAAAGACATTAGTGTGGTTACTGCACTCCATTCTGAATACTGAAAAAATACTTTGACTTTTTTTCTACTTGAAGAACAGGTATTACCATGGTATTTGGTTACCAAAGTTCACAGAAAATATATCTGTATAATGTTGTTTACAAAAAATGTAGTGCTAACGAAGGGTTACATTTCTGATTTAGTTACCATTAACCTGTTTAAAATCATCTAAAAATAAAAAAAAAAAATGCAAGCCTCATCTTATGGCATTATCAAAATGGAAAAGATAGTTTTCAAAAAATGAAAATCACTTAACTCAAAACAAACCCCTGTTCCACATCTCCCAGAAATCAAGTTGTATACACTGGGATGAGATTCAATGAGATTTTAACTAGACGACATGAGTGTATAAAAGCACTATTTTGGTAGGACTGCTTTCATTATAACCTGGGTATCACAGTTCTGCATTCCACCAAGGACCAATTTAATATGCATAAATTTGGCAAAAAGCACACTGGCTGAACTAGTTTATCTGATGGTCTCATTCCACCATCCAAATGGCACTAATGCCCCAACATCTGAGCCTAAAGGTGATGCATGAAATGTTCCTAGCTTGGCACAATAGGAAACTGGCACAGACTCAACTCAATAACATTTGTACTACCAACGTCAATGCAAATAACACTGAAAAAAAATTAAAATTTTGAAATGACAACACATTCTTAATACAGAGCTCCATATCAGTATGCTAGCATTACCAAAGTTATGACAGAGAAGTGCATCACCAGGTTGGCTCAAAGGCAGAACCAAACACAGGCCAAGCAGAGTCAGCACTGCCAGCACTTTATATAATCAACAGTAATACACAAGTCAGTAAACACTATTAATTTTTTTTCATCACAGAAAGGCCACTCTCTTCCTCTTTTCTATTACCATACTTTTCTTTGGGTAGTTACTCACAACCAGCAATCAATAGCCTACTCACAATAAACCACACATAAGGAGTCTGCTGTTACCAAGCTGTTCCATTCTGAAAACCTTACTGCAGAACATTAAGGATAATAGCAACTGACTAGAAACCTTGCCCAGACTTGAAGAATTCATTGAGAAAAAAAAATCCATCAGCATTACCGGTACTTTAACCAGGCTCTGTCTTCCAACTGCTTTAACTAGGATAACATGGGAGTAAAGTTCCTTCCAAAACTGATATAAATGAAACAAACAGCCTACTGAAAATATCTTGCTACTTTGCAGATACCAAACTTAATATACATATTTACTTTAGGAAACCCCATCTCAGAATTGCCATGCACCCTCTGGTAATGAAATTACATGCTACACTTGTAACACTGCTCTCTGCCTCTAGTTTCTTAGACTTAAAATCCTAGACGTTGTAATGTCAGCACACAACAAATATGATCCCTGTCTCTATTCCACGATAACTAAAATTACTGTTTGTTTTCACATTTTCCTTTGAAGAACTTGAAACACTACCTGTCAATGACTTTGCAAAGATGTGTCAACAGAACTGTGAACAATACAATACACTTTTATGAGCTGCAAGTACAAAGGAAGAATAATTTTCCTGTGTCTACATGAAATGCTTCTCCCTACATATCTCAGAATTCAATCCCAAGCTTTCTCTACTGTCTTCTCAAATTCTGCATGTGGCTAAAGACCATTTCCTACATCCCAACACCCCCCATTTTTGTTGCTGTTATTATCTCACTTCTCATTATGTACTGTAGTCTTTTCCTATCTTTTTTTTTAACCTCGCTGTATTACCTTGCACTTCAAATCAAAATCAAACGTATTACAGACCTCCCGGGAACAATTCCTTCCAAACCCCACAGGCACACCATGAAGAACAGAAACGGCAAGGCAAGCTGCAGCTACTGGAACTCTAAAATTCCCCCTCCGCTCTTGAAGTCTCGACTCTAGTCCAAATGGATCAAAGATGAATTAAGCTCTTCTTCTCTATGCTCAGGCTGCGCAAAAAACAGCCGCATGATAATCCTTCCACTTCCTTCTATTCGCACGAAGATGCACGCCACGTTTACTCAATCCCTAGAGATTGGTAGCCTTCCACCCATCCATCAATGCTATTATATGCAGACTGAGCAGACCTAATTGAGCCCTCCATCCACCAGGTCCGCTGCAGCTGCATACCCAACTTCTGGTTCCGCATACAGAAACGTTCGAGGTGCATGCTGACTGGCTGCGTGCAAAACAGGTGCAGTAAAGCAATGCGCTGATTGGCTGAGACTTTTACAGCCAGAACAGTGTGTGCTTTACTGTAGATCTCGGGTGTACTTGCACCCAAACCGGGCACTCAGGAAAGTAAGCTTATTTAAGCTTAAAAACGGGTGCTCCCGGTTAATTCGGGACGACTGAGAGCTATGGATGAGAGGGTGAGAAAAGAGAGGAGGCTCTGTATTATAATGAGCTGAGACAGCAAAGGCATGAATCTTAACGGATGAGAAGGTTAGGCCTCTGTGGAGCAGCTCTGCTAGGTAATCAAGGATTTGAGGTAAGTTGGGCACAGCTGTGTCCTTTCCTTGGGACTGACTCCAAAAACAATATCTTTTCCACTTTTCAGCACAGGATTTCCTAGTACTAGGCCTTCTGGCTTCAAGAATGACGTCCAACACCTGTTTGCTGAGGGATGTTGGTGATGTATTCATGGGATAAGCCACGCTGCAAGGTTTAGGGTTTGCAGCTGTGGATGCAAAATCTGTCCCTCGTGCTGAGACAGCAGGGAAGGTGTCTGATGTAGGTGCCAGGGTGGCACTGCTGTCAGACTGCGTAGGAGTCAGTACCAGTGCTGGCGTGGCCAGTCTGATGCAATAAGGATTGCCCTTGGCCTGTCCTGTTTGATCATGAGTAGTACTTTTGAGAAGAGGGGTAGAGGAGGAAAGGCATAAATTGAGAGGTTTTCCCATGTAAAGGATGGGCGTCCACCTTCCAGGCTCTGCTGTGAGGGTTCCTGGTGTAAGATTTGTTCAATTGGTGGTTTTGGGGGGAGGCAAAAAGGCCCACCTCCGGGTTAGAAGTTTGAATGAGTTGGGTTCCAGTTTCCACTCGTGAGGGTCCAGTAGATTTCTGCTCAAGTAGTCTGCCAGTGAATTTTGCTTGCCTGGCAGGAATTGAGCTTGTAGGTGCACTTAGGTGCTCAAGGCTGTGTTCCACAGAGGCATGGCTAACCTGCAGAGTGGGTAAAAATGAGTCTCGCCCTGCTTGTTTATGCAGTACATAACTGTGTTGTCTGTCTTTATCAGGAGCTGTCCTGGAAGGATAAGGTATTTGAAGACTGTCAGAGCATTCTGTACAGCTAGCATCTCTTTTTGATCGATATGCAGGGGAATTTGTTCTGGGCTCCATTTGCCTTGAATGCATTAGCCTGCCATATGAGCCCCCCATGCATAGTCTGATGCATCTGTTGTCAGGGTTTGGGCACCAAGGGGTTGAGTAAAAGGAAGTCCCTTGTTGTGGTTGCATGCTTCTGCCCACCAAAGGAACTCTGCCCTTAGACAAGGTATGATAGGAATCACGGTTTCCAGGTCCTGAGAATGTTGACACCAGAGACTTTTTAAGTACCATTGAAGTTTCCTCATATGCAGTCTTGCATCTGGAATTAGAAGAATGCATGAGGCCATGAACCCTAGGGCTTGCAGTATTTCCCTTGCAGATAGCTGGGGTTTGTTGGAAATTAGTTTGAAATAGTTTGTCAAATGGACCTGCTTTTCTGGAGTGAGGAATACCATCTGGGAAGTTGTGTTTATGCTTGCTCCCAGAAATACAGTTTGTTGGCTGGGCACCAGTTGTGATTTCTTTTCGTTGATGGTGTATCCCAGTGAAGTTAGAAGTCTTTTTACTAATGCCAGCTGCTGAAGTAGCAATTCCTGACTGTCCGCCTGAATCAGGAAATCGTCCAAGTATGGGTAGATTTTAATATTTCTCTGCCTGCAGTATGCAATGGCTGGAGCCAGGCATTTTGTGAATACTCTGGGCACAGTAGATAAGCCAAAGAGAAGTGCAGAGAGCTGATAGTGTATAGAGCCTGCCCTGAAACGTAGATATTTCCTGCAAGACTCCCTTATGGGGATGTGCAGATAAGCTTCTTTTAAGTCTAGGGTGACTAACCAGGCATCCTTGGCTAGCACAGGAAGAAGTTACTGCAGTGTAAGCATTTTGAATTTTGGGACCACCAGAAAGGTGTTGAGGATTGATAGATCCAGGATCGGGCACCAAGAGCTCTCTTTTCTGGGCACCAGGAACAGTCTGGAGTAGAAACTCTGTCTACTTTGTTCAACTGGAACAGGTTGAATAGCCCTGATATGGAGAAGGGAAAGTACTTGCTTTTGAGCCTCTGCCCACTGGTTTGGAGGAAGGTCTGGCAACCCGCCTGGTGATGGCAGTGAGTGGAAGTAGAATCTGTATCCCTGGGATACTATGTTTAGAATCCATTGGTCCTGAGTAATAGACATCCAGTTTTTTGCATGAAGGGCGAGTTTTCCTCCTAGGGGGGCAAGTACTTGGGCATGGCTGGGAAGGATAACTGGAAAGTCATTGTGAACTTTTTCCATAAGGGGGTGACTTACCACACTCCCTGGTTTTGAGGTGGAAACACTCCATTGTTTAGATCTCTGCATACCCAGAGACTGTAGTCTTGTTGGTCTGTTTCCCCTGGGTTTGGACTGAGAATGCCTGAGAGGGACTGGAAAGGACCAGTTTTTTGAAGGCCAATGCCTGCTTAATCTAGGTGGCTGCACCTGTAAGAAATCTTTGAGTATTTGCATAGATTTAGCTTTTTCTTCCATCTTTTTAAGAACTACTTCTGCTTTTGTGCCAAACAAACGCTCCTGATTTAATGGAACCTCTAGTAATTTTACTTTGACATGGTCAGGTAAGACTTGTTCTTTTAGCCAAGCATGCCTTCTCAGTACAGACCCAGTGAGAGCAGCCTTGCAAGATGCTTCTAAGGCATCAAACCCACATTGCAAAGTATGTTTACTAACTTGGTTTGCAAAATGCATTAACTCTTGTAAATCTTTATTTTCTGCACAATCTGGAAGTAACACCATTTTTTGTTTAATTAGTTCCATAATATGTTGCTGGTACTTCAACATGTGAAACTGGCAATTCAAAGTCCTGATGGCAAGAGTTGCAGAGGTATATACCTTCTTACCCCATCTGTCTAAAGCTCTAGAATCCCTGTCTGAAGGGGTAGGGTTTTTGGCTGTAGTAGCCTTAATGCCTTTAGGCCCCTGGGAAATGGTCTCTGGATCCACAGTAGGATTCTTAAAGAGAAATTTGTGAGAATCAGGTATCTGTAAGTGCCTGTCATGTTTTCTAGGAGCTGGTGGTAATGTGTCAGGAGTAAGACTGGACTCCAAGAAGACATCGTCTACAATATCCAGGACAGGGGGTATAGCTAGAGGCTTGTGCTGAGGCAAATCTAAAAAATTCACTGAGTCTCTTTTTGGACTGAGGATAGTCCTGGCATTCCCAGTGGAAATGCTCTCTTAAGGTATGCAAGGTTTCACCAAAAGAGAAATCCTCTGGAGGGGAGGGCAGAGGGAACGGATTCCTCTGCATCTGAATCCTCATAGGTAGATAAGGGTATGTCCTGGTCCTGGTCTGTAGAATCAGAAGGCACTTCAATTCTTTGTCTTTTGGCAGGGGAAGGCTAGCTTTCCCTAATTAGAGTAATAAGGTCTTCAGCCATTCTAAGCACTTGTTTTTGTGGCATGGGAGGATGAGCATGCACTTTGGAAGTCGGTTTTCTAAGCGTAGTGCAAATTCTGGGCCTGAAAAACACGGTAGTTTTAGTAAGAAATGAAGTTGTCAGTTTAATATGAATATCGGTAGGTCGGAATACACCCTCAGAAGCTGGTGCCTGCACAATGGCTCCGGACACACCCAAGGTAGAGACACTCGCATGTTCCATAGTCGAAGAAGCATCTCGCGGCATACCGGACTCCGAAAGGGTCTCAGCAGAGGCCTGCGAACCTGTAGAAGCGGGCATCAGGGGTTGCAAAGGTGCCTCACTGAGTACCGGTGGACTGGCGACAAGCTTAACGGAAGTGTCGTCGGCAGTTTTTGACCTATGTGTTCTGTCTCTGTCTTTGCACTTTTTCGCGAGATCGGTAGTCGGACGGCTTACTGAAGCCATTTCAGAATATGGAGAAAGACAGCGAAAGAATTTAGCTACAAAAATAGCCCGATGACTAATGGTTCGGGCGTTAAACAAGGCACAAAACCGACAGTTAGGGACGTCGTGGTCTGGGCCTAAACATGTGACGCAGTAAGAATGAAAATCTCTGAGGTATTTGCTTTCCACAGGTAAGACAATTAAGTGTTTCTGACATCGGTTAGAGCAAGAAAAAAGAATCCCCAACAGGGTACTTAGCTTTAGAAGACTTCAGGTCTGAAACTCGAAAAAACGAAAATTTCAGGTAGCGGCCGACCGGCAATTGCGAACAGCTTCTGCTTTTGGCTCCTTCTTGGCAAGAAAGACTGATGTAATGGCATCGGCTGCATGTTTTATACCCCTGACGACCTGACGTAATGGAAGAGGTGACAGCATCAGACGCAGAAATCCCAAGACTCTGGTATTCGGGGCTGACTGACGGCTACTTGCAGGCAGATACCCAAGTGTGATGACTGCAACAATGAAGCACGAAGAACATCTGCTTGGATTCAAGGCCAATGTGGACACTACTTTAGACATAAAAAGAGGGACAGCTGTAAGACTTACCATGTCCCTACAAAAGACTACTTTGCACACTAGGTCCTGCAAATCCAACATCCTTCCAGTAAATTCAACAGCCATAACAAAGTGTTCTCCAGTATAAAAACATGAGGTCCACTAAAGCAACAGGTTTGAAAGGAACCAAGATGAATGTTTTCACTACCGTAATTCAGTCCAAAGAAAAAGGAATAGGCCTACTAGAGAATTTGGATGCAAGACTCGCATAAAAAAACTGCATAGCTACACAACAGGCAGACAATAGGAAGCCAGGAAGAGGCCAGTTACAAAAGTTGACAAATATACCCTTATGATTGCATAAGACAATACATCAGTTAAATACACAACTATAAGATTCTGTAACTGCAGCAATGTTTAGAATTGCACCACAGCGAACCTTTTCCACTCAGTCAGATAAAATTTCCTAGTGAAAGACTTCATAGACTCTTCCAGTATGTGCACTATTTTCTTACAGAAATGGTACCCAAATTTAATAGACTAAAACTTTCCATGCCACCAGGCAAGAACTCCTTAAGCTTGAGCACACTAATGACTAATTCTGTTGTGTTAGAACCAGATGACAGAACCACACTTTCCTTGAACAGATATAGACAATCAAAATGTGCCTTTTCAAATTTTCTTACTTTCTGAAACACCCCCTGAAAAACAGAAACACAGAAATGCAACAGGAAGTATTCCTCCAAAGGGAGAGAAAAGACTTCACTGCCCAAGCTGATGCACAGGACAAGGGAAAATGCATTGTGTAAGAAATCTTACATAACAGTAGATGTTTGAATGATCACTGATGCAGTAGACTTGGCTATAGGGGTTACATTCTGCCAAGGATATAACAGATGATTAGCTTCCATAGCTTTCAGGGTACTTTTCACATATACAACCCATTTGTCAGCCAAGCTGGACTAACTGAAAAGTCAGATTTGGGCACAAAGTCCATCAGACCGTTCAAGCCAAGAGAGGGAGGCTAAAACCCTGACAAGGACAATACTAGAAAAATAAAAATAAAGGTCCTCAGCCTAGCAATAAAAACATACAAAATAAGGAAGACAGACAGGGAATGGCTACTGTAGCAGTGATCATTCAAACATCTACTGTTATGGTACGCTGACTTATACATATGTACTATGCTCATCCCATGGATCACAGCTGCGGTAGTCTTACATGTATAGGTAGATTATCACAGCTTAGACTGGCTGGGAGGAGGAAATATAAATGTCCAGGAGTCCCTGGAGAATGATCCTAGCAAAGTCTGTCTTGGACCTGGAGACAGAATCTGGTTTACATTGCTTTGTAAAAATATGTACAGAGGACTAAGCTACTGTTTCTAGAATCAAACTCCTTGGAAAAGACCACCGAAGAAGTCAAGGCCCAGGTAGAATAAATCTTAACCCTGCTTGGAACTGTCTTGTAGTGGGTAGAACAGGTAACAGCATGCCACAACCACTTGGAAATAGTGCATTTTGACACAAGTTATCCTTTCTTCTTATATTTACAAGAAATGAAAAACTCATCAGCATTTCTGACAGATTTTGCTCTGTCAAGATAGTAACAGAGTTGTCTGTGGACATTCAAGGTATTAGTAAAGTACAGTTTTGTACCTACCATAAATGTAGATGTTAGAGTGTACACCCTGCTGCAGTCATCACACTTGGGTTATCCTGTCGTCAGGCAGTCCCGCAGTCGGCTGGAATTCCAAAGTCTTGGTCCGGCGTCGGTTGCTATCGCTTCTTCCCTGACGTCAGTGCGCCAGGGGTATATATAATGCAACCAACGCCATTTTCTTCAGTTTTTCTTGCCCCAGATGTCAGGTGCCCCCAAAAAGGTGGTCAGTAATTAGTACCGAATTGAGTAAACTTGCACAAACACAAAATCCCTTCAGCTATAAGCAAATACATCAGGAAGGTATTGAAGAGATTTAGCCAGTAGGTCAGAGGGGATGGAGGGAGGGTAACCTGGACTGCAGCAGGGTGTACACTCGAACATCTACATTTATGGTAGATACAAAACTGTACTATGTTCATCGTGTTACCCTGCTGCAGTCATCACACTTGGGTTGAATCCCAAAGCTAAGGATGAGTGGAGGTATCATAGAGGGTTAGAGGAGGCTAGAAGGCCCTGCAGAACTGCAGTGGCGAAGCCCGTCCTGGTCTTAGAGAAAAGTGGTAAGTGATCGTGTTTGGTAAAGGTGTGTACTGAACTCCAAGTTGCAGCTTCCAAAATCTCCTTGGTTGGAACCCCCCTGAGAAAGGCTGTAGAAGTAGCTGTTGCCCTGGTAGAGTGGGGCCTAATGGTAGCAGGAACTGGTTTTCCATGATGGGTGTAGCAAAAACGTATGCAATGACCTATCCATTTGGAAATGGTTTGCTTTGATATAGCCTTCCCTTGAGAAGCTGTAGCATAGGATACAAAGAGCTGGTCAGATTTTCTGAAAGCCTTAGTTTTGTCCAAGTAGTAACGAAGTTGCCTGTGAATGTCCAAGGAATGCAGGAGTCTCTCACCTTTGTTCTGTGGATTTGGGAAGAAGGTGGGTAAGTGGATGGTTTGATTTAAAGCCACACTGGAAACCACCTTAGGCATAAAGGAAGGATTAGTTCGTAGAGAAACCCTGTCTTGATGAAAAATGAGGAAAGGTTCCACTGCCATTAGTGCCTGTAGCTCTGAGACTCTTCTAGCTGAAGTTATTGCTAGCAGCAGGGCAGTCTTCCATGATAGGAACTGAAGATCTGCAGAGAATGCTGGTTCAAAGGGAGGTAGCGTTAGTTTTTCCAGAACAAAATTGAGGTCCCTTGTTGGTGTAGGTGCTCTCCTGGGTGGTCTAATGTTTTTTGCCCCTCTGAGGAACTGCCTTAGAAGTGGATGCGAAAATAAGGGTGGATCCGTGTTGTAGTGGGCCGAAATAGCTGAAGCATGTATTTTAATGGAGGAGAAAGAAAGTCCTTTGGGCAACATCTCAGCTAAATACTGTAGAATGTGAGGCATGTGAGGCTGAATTGTGTCTTGGCCTTTAGATTGGTTCTAGGCACAAAACCTTTTCCATTTGTCCGAATAAGCCTTCCTGATGCCTGGCCTCCTAGCTTCCAGAATAACATCCATAACTGCTTGAGAAAGAGGAGCTGGCTGGATGCTTAGCTGATTTACCATGCAGCCAGATTTAAGGTTTTGAGCTGGCTGTGAAGAATCTGATTGTTTTGTTGTGTAAGTAAATGGGAAATTTGTAGTAATATCCATGGTGGGCCATGGGCCATATTCCTCAATAGCGGGTACCAGTGCTGGCGTGGCCAGTCTGGGGCTATGAGAATCAGTCGAGGTCTCTCCTTTTTGACTTTCAGAAGTACCTTTGTGAGGAGAGGCAATGGAGGGAAGGCATATACTGTCAGGTTTTTCCAACTGAAAGAGAGTGCGTCCACTTTCCACGCTTGATGGTGAAGTGCCCTTGTACAAAATTTTGTTAGTTGATAGTTTTGAGGACTGGCAAACAGGTCTATGTCTGGAAGGCCCCATTTTTGAGTTATCATTGTAAATACTTGTGGATCTAGTTTCCACTCGTGGGGATCCATGTTTCTGCTGAGGTCGTCTGCCAATGTATTCTTCTGTCCTGGCAGGAACTGAGCTTGTAACTGAACTTGGTAAGCCAGAGCTGTGTTCTATAAGGTCATTGCTTGCCTGCACAGAGGGTAGGAGTGAGTACCCCCTTGTTTGTTTATGTACCACATTACTGTGGTGTTGTCCATCTTTATTGTCAGTTGTCCTGGATGTAATAGATCCTTGAAGGCTGTCAGAGCTTTCTGTACAGCTAGCATCTCTTTTTGATTGATGTGCAGATTCCTTTGATCTGTAGTCCATACACCTTGAACGCACTGTCCTGCCATGTGAGCCCCTGAGGCGTAATCTGATGCATCCGTTGTGATAGTTTGCCTGGCTGGGGGCAAGGTGAAAGGCTGACCCTTGTTGAGGTGACATGCCTGTGACCACCATAGAAACTCCTGTTGTAGGCAGGGAATGAGAGATATCATTGTGTCCAAGCTGTGGCTGTGTTGAGACCATACGCTTTTTAGGTACCACTGTAATTTCCTCATATGCAGCTTTGCAAATGGTATTAGTAATATGCAAGATGCCATGAAGCCCAAGGCCTGCAGAATTTTTCTTGCAGTTAATTGGGCCTTTGTTGCCATTGTTTTGAAATATTGAGTCAGTTGTAGTTGCTTGTCTGGCGTCAGATAAGCCTTCTGGGCCGTTGTATTCAAGCTGGCACCCAGGAATGTCGTATTTTGTGAGGGTACTAGTTTTGACTTCTTTTCGTTTACTGTGTACCCCAGGCAATTTAGTAGATGTTTCACAAAAGCCAGATGATGTAATAGAATGTCCTTGCTTTCTGCTTGGATGAGGCAGTCATCCAGGTATGGGTATATTTGAATTCCTCTTTGTCTGCAGTATGCAATTACTGGTGCCAGGCATTTTGTGAAGACTCTGGGCGCAGTAGATAAGCCAAAGGGCAGTGCAGAGAATTGGTAATGGGTTTAACCTGCAATGAAACGGAGGTATCTTCTGCAACTTTGTCTGATAGGGACATGCAGGTATGCCTCCTTGAGGTCCAACATTACTAGCCATGCTTCCTTGCCCAACATGGGAAGAAGCTGCTGTAGTGTTAGCATCTTGAATTTGGGTACTTGCAAGTAGGTGTTTAGAACTGAAAGGTCCAGAATTGGTCTCCAGGCATTGTCCTTTCTGGGCACTAGAAAAAGTCTTGAGTAAAATCCTTGACCTTGCTCTCGTGTAGGTACCAGTTGAATGGCTCTCATGTCCATGAGAGCTGTAATTTGTTTTTGTGCCTCTGCCCATTGATTTTGTGGCAGGTTTGGCATTCCACTTTTCATTGGCAAGGTGTGAAAATGGAATCTGTATCCTCGTAAAATTATGTCTAGGACCCATTTGTCCTTTGTGACAATGTGCCAGTTGCCTGAAAAAAGTGCGAGTTTTCCTCCCAAGGGGGCTGCCAAGAGAGTGTTGCTTGGCCAGAAGAGGTGCAAGTCACTGAGTTTGCCTTCTGGTAGATTGGGACCTGTCTTCTCCTCCCTTCTGTGTTGTAGTGCCCCATTGGTGAGGTTTGTACTGGGCTTGTGGTTGTCCTCTGCCCCTTGGGCGTCTGTATTTACCCCTCTGTGGTCTGTCTGTAGCTGGAACGGACCAATTTTTTGTTGGCCAGTTTCTGCTGAAGCGAGGGGGCTGTACCTGTAGGAAATCTTTGACTGTCTGTATAGATTTTGCCTTATCCTCCATTTTCTTTAAGACTTCTTCTGCTTTAACTCCAAAAAGAACATCCTGCTGTAAGGGAGCATCTAGAAGCTTTGCTTTAACATGATCAGGTAGAGTTTGTTCCTTTAACCAAGCATGCCTACGTATAACAGACCCAGTGACAGCTGCTCTGCAGGAGGACTCCAAAGAATCAAACCCACATTGTAAGGTATGTTTGCCCACCTGTTCAGTGGCATGCAACAGATCCTGCATTTCTTTCAATTCAGATTGTTGAGGGAGAGTGCTCATTTTTTGCTTTAACTGAGAGATTAGAAATTGCTGATACTTAAGCATGTGAAATTGGCAATTTAGTGCCCTCATAGCTAGAGTGGCTGAGGTGTAAACCTTTTTCCCCCACCTGTCTAGTGCTCTGGAATCCCTCTCAGAAGGTACAGGATTTTTAGCCATAGAAGCCTTAGCCCCCTTGGGACCCTGGGAGATAGTCTCTGGGTCAGCAACAGGGCTTTTGTAAAGAAATTTGTGGGAATCAGGCACTCTATAATATCTGTCAGGCTTAGCCGGAGCAGGAGGAAGAGAATTAGGGTTAAAACTGGATTCTAAGTAAACATCATCCACAATGTCTAAAACTGATGGGATGGCAAGTGGTCTGTGTTGGGGGAGTAAAAGAAACTCTCTGAGCCTTTTCTTCGAGTCAGAGTAGTCCTGACCTTCCCAGTGAAAATGTTCCCTCAGTGTGTAAAGTTTACCCAAAGGAGTAGTCTTCAGGAGGAGAAGCTGAGGGAATGGAATCCTCAGCATCAGAATCTTCATAAGGGGAGGAGTAATCTTGGTCCTCAGAGGAGTCCGAAGAAATGGACACTTGTTCAGAGGATGCATAATCTTCCTCTTGTCTACGCCTTTTTTCAGGAGGGGGCTGGGAACCCATGATTAAAGTGATCAAATCTTCAGCCATTTTGAGCATCTGTTTCTTAGGCATGGGGCCTTGAACAGGGGACTGAAGTGCAGTCTTTTTAGGTTTAATAGGAGTCGTCGTCGGTCTGAAAATGCCTTCAGAAACCGATGGTGTTTCTGCAGCACCATCTTTTTCAGCAATGTCGTCGGTAGGGCCTGAACTAAATGGCTGCATCGGCCTTGTACATTCCGTCAAAAATTCTGAAGCGGTCTCGGGTTCCAGATCTGCGGTAGTCAGGGGCTGCGTCAGAGCCTCACTGAGGACCGGAGACCGGGCCAGTCGAGGCCTCGGAATCTGGCTTAGGCCTGGGCTGTCTGTCCTTATCCTTGCGTTTTTTGTGCACACCGGTAGTCGGTTGCTCCGATGGCATGGTGTAGTTAAATTTCCTACCGAAGTAGTGATGTGCGAAATCAAAGCGTCTTTTAATAGTATGCTTATTAAACCTAGCACAAAAATGACAACTAGTGATTTCATGGTCTGTGCCTAGGCAAGGTATGAAATAAGAATGAAAATCCTTATGAGGTATTTGCTTCCCACAAGAAATACAATTATTAACTTTTTCTGACATCGGTCTGAGGCAAGAAAAGTTTCCCCAACGGGGTACTTAGCTTTATAGAAGACTTCGGTCTGAAATTCGAATCCGAAAATCTCAGTAGTCGGCCGACCGGCACTTGCGAACTGCTTCTGCTTCGGGCACCACGTGGCAAGAAAGACTGAAGAAAATGGCGTCGGTTGCATTACATATACCCCTGGCGCACTGACGTCAGGGAAGAAGCGACAGCAACCGACGCTGGACCAAGACTTTGGAATTCCAGCCGACTGCGGGACTGCCTGACGACAGGATAACCCAAGTGTGATGACTGCAGCAGGGTAACACGATGAACATCCTTTCTCCTTCAAGTTTAGGCTCTGGAAAGAAGACAAGGAGACTGACAGCTTGATTTAAAGTAAACTTGGGTATGACTTCAGAAATTAATAAAAGACTAGTTTTAAGGACAGTCTATATTTGGGGAAAATAAGATACGGCTGACCCACCATAAGAGCTAGTAACTCAGACACTCTTCTTGCAGGGGTCAGAGCAATTAGCAACACTGTTTTTCAAATTAAGAACCTCAAGTCTGGCATACGAGTTTGTTCAGTTGGAGCAGGAGTTACTTTTTCTAACAAAAAATTAAAATCCGAAGGAAGAACTACCCGTTTTCTACTAGGCAACACCTTTTTCAAAAACAGTTTCACACAAGACTCCTTTGAAAGAGGGGATCCAAGGGCAGATATAATAAAATGACTGAGAAATGAACCTTGATAGAGCAGTAAGATGGACCAGAGGATAGCAGCAACTCTCAAAAATAATGCAGAACCCAAGAAACACTACCCCAGAATGACTGCCAATTCCTTTCTTGGCACCAACTAGAAAACCTTTTCCATTTACAAATACATAACTTTCTAGTACCAGATTTCCTTTCCTCTTTATATTCCTCTTCAGCTACAAGAGTTTAAAACTGGTGTTTAACTGCAATGACTTTTTCGATTTTCTACATTTAAGGTTTGGATATTACCATTACTTTTTGATTTTGGTATTATATTACACTTTGTTTTACTGCAAAAATGTTTCCCCCATGAAGTCTTTAAAGTTGTTGGCTACAGTCAGTTAGGAAACATTCCCTTTTGCATTCATTGACTGAATAGGAATTAGATCTTGCTAAATAGTGGGAGATGCTGAGAAACAGTTTTCTTATTTAAGGTATTTACCTACATTCCTCCTTCAGCTACAACAGCGCCGAGTTTAAAACCACCACAGTCACCTCTGAGGAATCCTTCTGAAACTTCAGAATGACTCTGGATTTTCATGAAAAGGTTGGAAAAGCAAAGGAACACTCCTGTTTATGGGAAAGACAAAACTTCTCCCTTCCAAACAGCTATTTACATGTTCCCACTGTCCATAAGGGGCAAGGGTGTGAAACCGTTTTCCTTCCATGCAGCTAGACTGTATTTAAATAAAGAAATGTACTTAACTGTTTCTCTAAATATTATGTTCTTTGTACATAAGTGTGATGTTGTTTCTCTAATTGTATGATGTTCTTTATAACACTTATGATTATTATTAACCAAAGGAGCTAAAGCTGATAATCTCATGTTTTGTATTTTTCTTATATTACATATGCATTCTTTGTAGCTTATGGGACTTCTTTGAAGGTCTCAACTTAAGTTTGTACTTTCTTATATTACGTATTTTCTGTGGGGTTATCTTTGTTGTCTCATTCTACGATTGTAGTTTCTTAGACTATGTTTTCTCTGTAACTAGTGGGGCTTTTCCCCCTGGGCCTCTGCTGAAAATGGGTTACCCACCATTCAAACTGCCCCGATAAACAAACAAAATAAATATGTGGAGAGGAAGGTGGTTCCAGAGAAGTGGTATTCAATGTGAGGCATATCTACTTCTCCAGCATGTTCTATTTTAAGTTGCAATAGAGACTGAAGTCTCTAGGGCAGATGATTCTGCCAATATTGGACTTACAAATGTGCAGAATGTCTGAAAGGATAGTCAGATGGTGCTCTGTACACAAAGCAGAGATTTCCCTTTAGCAGCCTGTAGGACACAGTGAAGATGGACATGGTGAAGATGGACATGGCTTGAGGTGGTCAGAGTACACCCTTGATTTCATGGTGAGAAAATGTTGTGGTCGCTTGAAACGAGTCAAGTGCTTAGATAGGTAATTGCCGAATGGGGCATTACATTAAATGATAGGCCTAATAGGTACGGTGTACAGTAGACTGATTTGGATGTCATACCCTTGCTATGCTACAAAGGACTTCCTAACAATAGCTGACATGTAGTGGTTGAACAACAACTCATTGTCTACACAAGATCCCAGGCCCCCCAATCCTGGGTCAATTTTCAAGGGAGTACTGACAATATGACAGTTTGGGGGACGTCTTGCTTGGCAAAGGGTACATTTATGCACTTTTTATCGTTTAGTATCAGGCCATGGTTTTGACACCAGCTATCTGCTTGAGACAGGCATTCTCAAAGGATCTTGGGTTCTTCTGGAAAAGATGATTCCCCACCTTTGTGAACAGGGATGACAGTTGCAGTCCTCCAGTCATTTGGCACAAACCATGTTTGTAAGCCAATACTGAAAAGCCTTTATAGTGGGTGTAACAGGCCATGTTTCAGGCTGAACAACAGGCATCATGGAATGCTATCCAGCTGCACAGAGGCAGCTTTCTTGGCCTTAGATAGTGCCCTGAGGACTTGTTCCTGTGAGATTTGAGGAGAAGATAGTTAAAGAACTAAACCTTCATCCCAGAAACAAGACAAAACATATGCCTCACTTCTGGAACAAAATTTCACTACATACCAAGCTGAGTAGCACCTTTGCCACCTTTAAGGTAAACCTATGCAGCTGAATGGGAAACCTCATTCTCTCTCAGCCTATCTTGTATTTCCCTTACTGAGGCTCGAGGGAACTTTTGAATAGAGGTTTCTGGCTAGGCTTGTAATCGGCTGAAGACTGAATGCTTATGAACCAGAAATGTTATCCCCGCAAGCTGAGGGAAGCAGGCTTGGGTGCACTACATTCTGAATTTGCCTACTTTCGAGAATTTTAGTTTTAATAATTCCAAGATGGGTCTTCAAGGGTCATCCTGCCTTGGGACCAGAAACACCCTGGTGTAGAACCCTTTCCCTTGTCAATTTTTATGAACTTTTTCCACACCTCCACACAGAAAAACGTGCTAAAACTGGCTCCTCTCTCTCTCTACTCCATTGGAATGGAAGCAGTCTAAAAAGGTTCTGAATTCTATTTTGTAACCTGTTGCTATATTCTTCTTTCCTCATACAGCCAGTGCCATGGCATACAGAGAGATCAAGTCCTGTCTATTGCTCAGACATCAAGACAGATTAGTAAGCTTGGTCATTTAATGGTGCCACAGCAGGGGATGATGGTTTATCCCATCCACTGGAGGAGAGTGGGGCAAAGCAGGATGCATACAGCCACAATCAGCTGCAGGAGGGACTGCACTGTAGTAGGCATCTGGGGCTGGTTTTACAACTCACCACCTGGCAACATAGCTCATATTCCAGTGCACAGCAGTATGCACTTACAGGGAGAGGTCACTGCAGATTCGCCATGGTAATGTGAGTGGCCCATCTTCCCACCCAGGGGCACAATTAGGGACTTGCACAAAATGGTCCCATTATTGAGATGATGTTAAGAGCACATAATTTTACATCTGTTTACTGGGATTGTTCACTGCGCTAAAAAAGTCCCTTTTCAGTGGAGGCCCAGGGAGAAAAGCTCCACATTTATAAGACAAACAATGCAGTGTCACAAAACAAATGCGGCATAAGTACACATTTCTACAAGCATAAAACTACTAGCCATGTACATAAAGAAATGAGATAAAATGTCTCAGGTGGTTACTCCTAAGGTGGCATGTCGAATGACCAAAGTTCCATGTAAAAAGAGTTAGTGTCTTACTTAAGCATAGCTGAAAATTTTAATGAGTAGGTAAGGAGTTAAAACTGGACTGAGAGTGAAACATTCTTACCAAATGGGTCTAGCAAGTAGGTGGCAAGGTATATGTTAGTAAATAGGCGCATTAGGTGCATAAATAGTAGAGATGTGTCCTGATGTCCATCTAGATGAAGGCCCCTCAGGACAACTCTCATACTAGTGGATTTGGAACTAACCATCTCTAGGAAATGAATGAGTTCAGGTCCAAAGTGTGTGTGTGTGTGTGTGCGTGTGTGTGTGTGTGGGGGGTCATCTAAGAAAACAATCTGTTACTCAACTGCCTGAAGCTGGTTACATTTTTTTTTTTTTTTGCTGAAATAGGAAGCAACGGGAGGGTGGAATTCAATGGTCCACTAGTTTTCAAACTTTTTATGGAGGTGGAACCCTAGAGATATTGTTAATGCTACTTAAGGAATCGCGGTCATTCTACCTGCTAAATGAAACCATATAACTTTGTAATAATTTTATAATAAGATTACATAACTTATAAATATGGAATTAAGACGAAATTATCTTCTGTGAGTTAATACAACACAGGGACAATAATCTAACTGCTTAATCAATATACATTTAAAACAGGAGTATAAAGAAAAGACCTCTTGTTGTATGGGACATGCTACTACTTTAGCTGGGGATTCAAGTGTCAGGACCAGAGGCCTTGGAAGACTACAATGTTATTCAAACATTTAGTGAAGTTTGGACAAAAGTGAAGTTAAAAAAGGAATTGCTTTACCAAGATCAACCTGGCGTCATACTGCCACTGCAGTTAAACAAAATATTTAAGGTAAAATAATAAAGACCCGAAGGACTAGACAAGAAATTTGATGCAAAGCTGGTGATGGCTGTTAAAAGACTTCTGAGCTAGAGGACAAAGCACAAAAAAGGAAAGCGTGTTTGACTTGGGTAACAAAGGAAGAAAGAAAAATTGGTCTGTGATTGGAACAGCATAGATGGAATATTGGATTAATACAGAAAAGAGAAATTGGCGCAACAGACTAAAAAAGCAAAAGATTCTGTAACTGTGGTGAGTATGTGCAGGGTTTCTTCACCTTACATGGGCATTGTTAGCTTATTGCCCTTGTTAATTCTATAAATTAGTGTTATCCCTGGTACTTAAAAGAACAAATTTTATCAGAGCATTAACAGAGGAAAAGTGTGTTACCTGGGTATGAGAAGAACTATAATCATTCTGATCTTAAAATGAAACCTGATAAATGATGTTCGATACACAGCCACTAGATTCCATGATGAACTTGTATGGAATTTCTCCTCCACTTAAGATAAGTCATTCTTATTTTAAACATTTAGGGAAAGCTGTGCTCGCTAAAGGAACCTACAGTGACAAATTACTGACAGCAACAACAGTGTCAGCGGCACAACAGGTAACACTCCCCTTTGGTGCAGAAGGCTGTGGGTTTTATAGATTGCTGACAATGCAGTGCAGCATAAGGGGGCTAACTGCATATTCCTGAGTGTGCCACCTTTCAGATGAGATGTTAGAGGCTCCAACTGCTTGGGTTGGTGGTAGCTCAAGTGGATCTAAAAGATCCTATAGCACCTATCAAAAAGGGTAGGTGTGCTTTATTTATATACAATAACAACTCTTATTTACAATACACTTACATATTTACAAATATTTACATATGTACAAATGTATAAACATACAAACCTGTTTATATATATTCAGAATGTCCTTTGCAATCATGCTAAATTTTCATCCATATTAGACCCCCCACTCCTTTTTCCATAACCATCTGATTTTACTTAATATTGTTGCTAAAATCCATTTACCATTAAACATTTATTCTTTCCCTCCATATAACCCATAAAACATAAAATAACTTGTCTATTCTTTTAACATATTCTTTACTTCTATGCTGATATCTATATTTAATCATATCCGTGTTTATTTTAGCCACTTTTTTATATCTTCAAAAAATCTTTTTTTTTTTTACATAGCTTTCCTCATAACTTTTTTTTTACTCCTTTACATTTCAAAAATGCATGTTGCTTCTTGACAATGTAAACATATTCTATCATTTTTCTTTTTATATGGCACATTTCATTTTACTGTCAATTTATCTATTACCAGTCTCCACAAAAAACTTGACATTTTACTTTCTGATTATGCCATTTGCTTCTTTTCCATCTGTAAGGTTTTCCCATGGTTTTACACAGTAATGTTATCATTACATTCTTTTACCATAGTTTTCATTTTTCTATATCAACTTTTATTTTCCACAAAAATACTTTTTCTTGGTAACATTTTATTTCATTTACACACTTTCTCTTTTAACATACCCCAAAAGCTATCATACTTATATTTATACAGTTTTACTACTAATCTCTCATCCATTTCATTTATCTACTTTAACACTTTGTACAGATTTAATGAAGCAGCATACATTAACCTTAAACCTCCTCCTTTATTTACATACAAAACTCCTCTTTTTACTGTGTTTAATCTAGAAACCCATATAAATGAAACAAATATCTGCAATAATTCCTTTTCAAATACTGTTGGCAACATAAACACACTTGCTAAGTATGCTATTTTTTCTCATCAGTACTAAACTTATCAAACAGCCTTTTTTCTGAATTATATGTTCTCCAGAAAATATATATTTGCTTTATTTCTTTTCATTATACCCACTGAATTCTACTTGCACCTTTACTTCCAAAATTTATACCAAACACAGAAATTTAATTCATTGTAAAATATATAACCCAATCTTTACTATATCATCTAAACTTTTACTTTTTCTCTTTATTTAAAACTATCCCTGTTATCTCTACACACTCACTTGTACAAATTACTTCGTAAATTTTGCTTTTGTAATTATTATAATGTATTTTACATGTTACCAGAAATGGAATTAACACTTCAAGGGTTATATACCCTGCTTCCCTCATTTTGTAATTTATTTCACATACTACCACATTCACAACTAATGAAGAGAGTACACAACTCATTGGACATCCCATCTTACACCACTCTTCATATGTACCTCTTGGCTTAACCAGCCATTTACAAGTATTTTTTTATTACTTTACTCTGACAATTTCCTAACTCTCTTATTTATATTATTGCCTTTCATCATTCTTACCCATGATACTTCATATACAATTGTGAAAAATGCCTTATTAAGGTCTCCTATCATGATTTTCACATTTTCCTTTCTGTTCATAATATCGTCCACAACGTCTCTATCATTAACACTTCTTGACAACCCTTCCCCTTTACACTATATATGCAATCTTTCATAATATTTTCAATTTTAGTTTCACATCTCTTTTGTATTATTTTCAAAAAAGATCTTATAATCATTATTGTTCAATACTGCTGGTCTCCATTTTTTCCATTCTATCTTCTTTCTTCCATATGAATTTAAATTTTCCACTACATAATTCTTTATAGTTAAAACTTCATTTAACCATTCATTCAAAATCTTTAAAACATTTTTGCCAATCTCTTAATTTTTTAAACATTTCACACCCTACTCCATCTGGGCCTGCAGCCAAATCTATATTAACGTGTCCTAATACTTTAGCTCATTTAAAGAAATCTCCTTTTCCAACTCTTTATTCTCTATTTTTGTTTTTTCCTTTAAACATTTCTTGTGCAATTGTACTGTACTATTCATAATCTTTTCCTGAGTTTTCTGTTTCTCCTTTTACATGTTTTTATTTCTCTCATTACACTGCCATCTTCCTTTCCTAATCTGCTTAAGTAACTCAATACTTTTTCCTTGTAAAATATCTTTGCTTATACAATTCTTGCATTTTTCTTGATTTATTATACTTTTTTTTCTTTGTCAAAGTACTTTATATCATTTTGTTCCAAATCCTCCAATGCATCGTTGTATGTTCTTTTATATTCTTCTTTCTCTATTTTTCTCACATCATATTGGCACTGTAAAAAAATACATCATATTCCCACTGTAAAAAAAATATTTTATACCTTTCTTTAAATATCATCCACCATTCAGACCAACTTTTTTATAAAATGTTCCCATAGTAATATATTTCCATAATGGTATTACTCTCTCTCCTTTATTCCATACTTTCTCATTTACACTTTTTACACCATTGCCTATTTTTTATAAATTCTTTGTTTTCCTTTATCTCTAGCCATATTGCAAGATGATCAGAAAATCCTGTTTCAGCTACTTCCCCTTCTCTTACAAACTTTCTGATACTATAAAATAATCTATTTCAGTTCTATACATACCCCTTTAAGTCCAAGTAACTTGGCATATCTTATAACATTTTTCTTATTTCCTTTATTTTTACACTTGCCTCTTAAATCACAATTCCAGTCTCCTATTATAACATTCATATTTATCAATATATAGTCTAAAATCTGATGAAATAAGCTTTCTATTTGTTTACAGTTAGTATAAGCATGTAACATTATAATTCTATATACTTGTTCTTTCCATTTTAAATCAACAACGGTTAATCTTCCTATTTTTGCAAAAGTTACATCCAATACCTTTCCTGTATTTTTACAGAATACAGCTATTCCAGAATATCTCTCTTTTCCCAAATTACAGATTATCTTTCCTCCCCATAGTTTCACTGTTTGTAACCAGACTTCATTTGTTAAAAATATTGCGTCTTCTAAAATAATTACATTTACATCACATGTATCACACCCACTCCAAAACTCCTGTTCTTCCTATATTTTTAATACTATTCACATTTATAGAAATCACCTCTAAAATTTTCATTTTCTCTTTTCCTTAGATTCATGGTTTCATAAGTTCATAGCTAATTACTAGGCTAGCTTTAGCAGACCATTCTAAGCCTAACCGATTTTTTTACCAAAAGGGGAGGAATTAAAAACTGCACCTTGTGTCTGAGAGTTAACACCTTAACCATTATATAGGGTACCTGTTATTTAATCAACCGTTTTATGTGTCGAATACTGGAAGTTCGAACGGGGAAGTTCGAAAAATAGAAATGTTGAGGCCACGGAAATTTGAATTCTTTCCTAGGGAAAGAATTCGGTTGGCTGTTTCCGTGGCTTCGACATTTTCTGTACTGTGGTGCAAAATGGATCGGGTTAAGGTAAGTGTGCGAGTGTGACAGACGTTGGGGTTAGTGTGTGGGTAAGTGTGCGAAAGTGACAGACTTTAGGGTTAGGGCGCGGGTAAGTGTGCGAAAGTGACGGGCTTTAGGGTTAGGGTGTGGGTAAGGTAAGTGTGCGAGTGTGACAGACCTTAGGGTTAGGGTTTGGGTTAAGGTTAGTGCATAGATAGTTGTGTATGTAAGGTGTAGTGTAGGTTTATAAGTAGGTTTATTAGGTTTTTGGTGTGCCTGTGTTGTGTGTGTGTTTTTCGGAACAGCAAATTTTTTCCCTGGGAAAGAATTTGCTGTTCTGAGGTTTCAATGTCATATTTCAAACTTCCAAGTTCGAACATATGATGTTCAAAATTTTGGAAGTTCGATTATATGACATAGACCCATTATATATCAGGCCCCAATCTTCAGCTACATATATTATTTTTCATCCATTTCCTTTCTTTTTTCCACTTCTCCCTTTAGATTTTTCTGTCTTTTCCCTTTTACGAACAGAATTCTTATTTTTCTTTTTACTACCTCCCAGTTTGTCTTCATCACTTATTTCAAGACCTTCTTCTATGTCCTCTCTATTTTTTTCCTCATCCAATTTCTCTTCTATTTCTACTACTATTAGAAATTTCTTTATTTTTCCTTACTGTTATTTTCATTTTTGCAATCCATCCATAGATGTACAACTTTGTTATATTTGTAACATTTTTTGCATCAAGTCCCATTTTCCCACAAAATCTAACATTTCGTTTGTCACAGTTAGTGATAAAATGTCCTTTTCCACAAAAAAATTTATGGGCTGTCCCAGAGTATTTTACAAAACCCCCATTCCCCTCCACATTTACTATGCTTGGTTGATGTGTCTTTCGGCTTTTCCCGGTTAGGGTTCGCCACAGAAAAACTCCAGTCCGCTAATGATTGGCAGTAGATTTTTACGTGCCGAGTTGCCGGCCCTGACGCACAACCTTCAACGAAGGTACGCCCATTCACGCACGTCTCCACACAGAAGACGCTCTAGCTGAGAATCAAACAGGACAACGTCTTACTGTGAGGCGACATCGCTACCGTAGCACATTGATATCTGTATACAATTATTTTCTCTTTCTATTTTAACACAACATTACAATCCCGGCCACAATGCATAAATACGTTTTGTCAAACTTCTGCAACATCTAGTACTTCTTTACATAAAGAATACAACTGTCCTTTTAAAGTTTCTTTCGACCTCTCTTTGAAATTCTACATGAATCTTTTTTGCTTCCCTGTTAAATGTCATTACAAATATTCCATGGGTTACAGTCTTTCTTTTTTCATATTCTCCAAGAAAAATTTCCATTGACAAAAACAGTCTGAAATATAATGTCACAAAATGTCTAATAAGAATAACTACTCTTACCTCATGTGCTTTTACACTCAAAGGAGCTATTAAATTTTCCCAAACTTCATACCTGTCCATTTATATTTCTTCTTTAGTCTAAATCGCTACCACATACTTCAGGTTTTCATTTTCTCTTCCTTCCTTTTGCTACTCCACTTTTGCCTTCTTTTACTTTCATTGCATATGTTTTCTCTTTCATCTCACTATTATTTTTCAGGATTGTGTTTGCATCGTCCTTTTGTACTTTCTCCATAATGTCCCTCAGGAAACATCTCCTTCATTTTCTGGTTCAAGCTGCACCACCATTTCTTTAAGTAAATCATTCCACAACCCTCGCAACTGGAGGGTTGTAATTATACATCTGACTGATCTCTATCAAACAGGTTTCTTTGAAACATTTCCTTAAAATCCTAAACAAATTCTCTGGTCTTTATATTTGCTTTCTCCTCCATTTCTTTCTCTCTCCATCTGCCTTCCCAGTTTCCCCGGGCCACCTCTGTGCCTGGAACCAAAACAGGAAGTGCTCCTCCAAAATGGTTCCCATTCACAACAACAAACAGTAGGGGAAATTCCCAGATGCCCTGGTCAAATTTCTCATAGTAGTACAAATACAAGCTCTGGTGTCCCCTGAAAAGAGGCTACTAGCCTACCAAGACTAACTCAGTCAATAAAAGATAAATAAAATAGTCAGCTTTGGTTATTTCCTTCCTGGGCAGGAGTAGGTATACTTCCCCTTTCCCTGTCTTGCTGTTTATCTCAGGTCTCTATCCTATGTGGCTACTTCTTTTCAAAGGCCTTTACTGTTTAAACTGCTTCTCTCTCAAGTGCTTTGTGCACAATGCCCATGGTTTGGTGTGGAAATCTTTTTTATTCTTCTTAATTACAGACAGACGAAATGTTATTCAATTCATTCCATAACATTCCCCTTTTCCTCCAGTCATATGAAAAGTTCCTAGAAGAGGCCCCAAAATGTAACTGTCTTGAGAGGTACACTTCAGAAGTGCAGAATTTTCAGCTATGCTTTCTTACCAGTGGTTACACCATACTACTGGCACGGATGGTATCATATCCATATTTAAATTAATGTTTCCGTATGGGATTACTATCGCCAGATCAGTAATCTAATTTTAGAAATTCAAAACTGTAAGATGACCTAGTGGTACTGACATAAGAATTAATGTTAATATCAATTGTGATCATGTTAAGACTATTGTCTAAGCTACTGAAAACAGAAACAAGCTCAGTTCACAACACTCAATATCTTCTGTAGTGAAGACTGAACTTCCACAGTTAATCATGATAGTGCAAATTTTTTATTGGACCACATATATTTCATGAAGTGTTACTTGTACCTTCTGAAAGATTTTTTCTCATCAGGCCAGTGTTCCCAACAAGGCCTCTATACATCTTCACTTTTGCTTATTATTTTTCATCACAATATTATCCTCATCTTGTTGCTGACTTGAGCACAATGTGACCAGTTCTTCATCAGATTCAAGAATGTTAATTTCCTTAAGTCTAGGGATGCCAGGTGAATTAATGTCATGAATGTGGCACACTGTAGGAGACATCTGCACATCATTATCAGCATTCACTAGAATCTGCTAATTATTGGGAGTGTCGTTAGCAATTTCTACAACTTGCATCAATTATTCCACAAACAGAGATGGCATGATAGTACATTCGGTTTGAAGAGACATCTGTGCAAACTAACTGGGTTCTAGTCTCCTTATACCATTTAACGAGATATGTACACTTTCTCAAGGCGTCATCATTTTGGGAAAAACGCTAACAGATCAAAGGATAACACTGTTTTGGCTCCCGGGTCTACTTGGCTTCGATATAGCCAGTCAACGAAATCAAGGTACAGGTCGGAACCAAAAAGTACAGTTGTGTACAATTACCATAAATGTAGATGTAGATACAGGACACAAAGAATGAGAATATTCCTGAACAAGGAAACATGCAAACACATACGAGAGAGAGGATAATACTTTTCACAAAGTATGGGCATGGGGGCAAGCCTCCCTGCAACCCCCCTGTAGATGTTCGAGTGTATTCACTGTTGAAGTCATCACATTTGGGTTATCCATGCCAGGATAGCCCTCGGTCGGCTTGAATACCAGAGGCTTAGTATTTCTGCATCGGTTGCTGTCACTTCAAGACTGATGTCAGGTCGTCAGTAGTATAAGGCAGCAGACGCCACTACATCAGTTTTCCTTGCCCTAACCTGTCAGGAGCCCCCAAGTGGGAGCCAGGTTCTGGTGGAAGAACCCCACCAGTAGAAAGTAAATTCCAATATGTCCCTTGTACGGAAATAGAAGAAACAAGAGGGGGATGGCAGGAGGGAAACCAGGACTGCAACAGTGAATACACTTTAACATCTACATTTATGGTAAGTGTATACAACTGTACTATATTCTTCATGTTTCACTGTTGCAGTCATCACATTTGGGTTGATTCGCACAGCTGAGGAACAGGGTGGCACCAGTCAGGGAAACTAGGGGCTGGCTAGGATGCCCTGCAAGACTGCAGAGGCAAACCTACCCTGGATTTGGAGAGATGGCAGGTGGTAATGTTTGGTAAAAGTGTGAACAGATGTCCAGGTGGCAGCCTCCAGGATGTCCCTGGTGGGGACTCCTCTGAGGAAAGCTGCAGAGGTAGAGGCTGCTCTGGTGGAGCGAGTTCTGACCCCCTTGTGGGGAGGCTTTCCGTGTTGTTTGTAGCAGAAATGGATGCAGTGTGCTATCCATTTTTGTAGATGGTTTGTTTGGAGATGGCTTCGCCCTCTGTCCTTGCAGCAAAGCTAACTAGCAATTGATCAGACTTTCTGAAGGCTTTAATCCTGTCTAGATAGAATATGAGCTGTCTGTGCACATCCAGAGTGTGCAGGATCCTTTCCCCCTTGTTCGGTGGGTTAGGGCAAAAAGGTGGGCAAATTAATGTATTGGTTGAGAGCCACACTGGACACCACACCTTGGGCATGAAGGATGGGTTAGTCCTGAAGGATACCCTGTCAGCATGAAATGAAGGGTTCCACAGCCATGAGTGCTGAGCTGATGGTTGGTGTGGAGGGCAATGAGGTCAACATTCAGGGTGCTCCATTTCTGAGTTATTAGGGTGAAGTTCTTCTGTTGAGTTGCCACTCGTGTGGGTCTAGAAGATTTCTGCTTAAGTGGTCCACCAGAGAGTTGAGTGAACCCGGTAGGAAATGTGCTAACAGGTGGAGTTACATGGCAAAGGCTGTGTGCCAAAGGGTCATGACCAGCCTGCATAGAAGATAGGACTGAGCCCCTCCCTGCTTGTTGATGTACCACATCACAGTTGCGTTGTTTGTTTTGATCAGGGGAACCCCTGGGGAAAGAAGGGGTTAGAAAGCTTTCAAGGCGTGCTGGACAGCTATAATCTCTTTTTGGTTGATGTGCAGATGGATTTGCTGTGGGCTCCATTGGCCCTGTATGCACCTGCCGTCCAGGTGTGCACCGCAGGCATAATCTGATGCAACTGTGGTGAGGGTCTGAGCGGCGTGGGGTAGTGAGAAAGGTAGTCCTTTGTTGGGGGAGCATGCTGTTGCCCACCAAAGAAAATCTTTTCTGAGGCAAGGTATTACAGGTATAAGAGTCTCCATGTCTTGACAGTGATGACACCAAAGGCTTTTTAGGTACCACTGAAGTTTCCTCATAAGCAGTCTGGCATATGGAAAAAGTAGAATGCAAGATGCCATGAACACCAGAGCTTGCAGGATTTTCCTTGCTGATAGTTGTGGTCTGGTGGCTAGTTGAGAGAAGTAGGCTATCAGGAAGGATTGCTTTTCTGGTGTAAGGAATGCCATCTGGGATGCTGTGTCTAGGCTTGCTCCCAGGAATATAATCCTTTGGGTGGATTTTCTTTTCGTTGATTGTGTACCCTAGGGAGGTTAGTAGGGACTTTACAAAGGCCAGGTGCTTGAGCAGCTTTTCCTGGCTGTCTGCCTGAATTAGGCAGTCGTCTAAGTATGGGTAAATCTGGATATTTCTTTGTCTGCAAAAGGCAATGGCCGGAGCCAGACATTTTGTGAAAACTCTGGGAGCAGTAGATAAGCCAAAGGGAAGCGCACAGAAATGAAAGTGCTGGGATCCTGCCCTGAAACGGAGATATTTCCTGCATGATTCCCTGCAAGGAATGTGGAGGTAGGCCTCCTTTAGGTCTAGGGTGGCTAGCCAAGCATCTTTGGAGAGCTTGGGTAGCAGCTGCTGGAGAGTGAGCATTTTGAATTTTGGGATCACCAGGAAGGTGTTTGGAATGGATAGATCGAGGATGGGGCGCCAAGTGTCCTCTTTCCTGGGTACCAGAAAAAGTCTGGAGTAGAAACCTTGGCCTTTCTACTCTGCAGGAACGTGCTCTACTGCCCTCATGGAGAGCAGGGAAAGGACTTGCTTTTGCACCTCTGCCCACTGGTTTTGAGGTAGATCTGGGAACCCTTCTGGAGTTGGAAGGGTGTGGAGAGAAAATTTGTATCCCTGGGACACTATGTCGAGACCCCAGCGGTCATTGGTAATGGTGGCCCAGGTGTTTGCATGAAAGGAGAGTTTTCTTCCTGAATTTCGGAACATCCAGGTAAGTGTTTAGAGATGAAAGATCCAGAATGGGCCTCCAGGCTTTGTCCTTTCTGGGTACCAGAAAGAGTCTTGAGTAAAATCCTTGTCCTTGCTCCTGTGATGGTACCTTCTGAATAGCTCTCATATCCACGAGTGCTGTAATTTGTTTTTGAGCCTCTGCCCATTGATTTGGTGGCAGGTTTGGCATTCCTTTTAACCCTGGCAGAGTGTGAAAATGGAACCTGTAACCTTGAAATACAATGTTGAGAACCCATTTGTCTTTGGTGATCATTTGCCAATTGTGGTATAAGAGTGCCAGTTTTCCTCCCAAGGGGGCTGCCAAGAAGGATTTGTTTGGCAGCTGTAGTGGGAAGTCATTGGAGCTGTTTTTTATATGGTTGGGGCCTGTCTTCCTCTTCTTTCTGGCCTGATGCAACCCATTGTCAAGGCCTGTAAGTACCTTGTATTTGACCTCTACCTCTTGGACGTCTGTATCTTCCCCTTTGAAGTCCGTCTGTAATTGGAAAGGACCAATTCTTAGTTGGCCAGTTTCTGCTAAATCTAGGAGGCTGAACCTGTAAGAAATCCTTCACCGTTTGCATAGATTTTGCCTTATCCTCAATTTTCTTTAATACCTCTTCTGCCTTAACTCCAAATAACACATCCTGCTGCAAAGGTGCATCCAATAATTTTGCTTTAACATGATCTGGTAATGTATGTTCTTTTAACCAAGCATGTCTTCTAATGACAGAGCCTGTAACTGCTGCTCTGCAGGAGGCCTCTAGAGAATCAAAACCACATTGCAAAGTATGCTTTCCCACTTGTTCAGCTGCATGCAATAAATCCTGCATTTCTTTAAAATTAGGAGGATCTGATTCTGGAAGCATTTTTTGTTTTAACTGAGACAGTAAAAATTGCTGATATTTTAGCATGTGAAACTGGCAATTTAAGGCTCTCATTGCTAAAGTTGCAGACGTATATATTTTCCTCATCTGTCTAATGCTCTGGAATCTCTGTAAGAGGGAACTGGATTCTTGGCTGATGAGGCCTTAAGTCTTTTGGGGCCCTGAGAAATAGTTTCAGGGTCAGCTACAGGGCTTTTATACAGAAATTTATGCGAGTCAGGGACTCTGTAGTATCTGTTAGGTTTAACAGTGGCTGGAGGTAAGGAATCAGGATTTAAGCTAGATTCAGAATACACATCATCCACAATATCGAACACTGGTGGAATAGCAAGGGGTCTGTGTTGAGGTAATAAAAGGAAGTCTCTGAGCCTTTTCTTAGATTCTGAATAATCCTGGCCTTCCCAGTGGAAATGCTCCCTCATGGTATGTAGGGTTTCCCCAAAGGAGTAGTCCTCAGGCGGTGAGGCTGATGGAATTGATTCCTCAGCATCAGAATCCTCATAAGGGGGTAAAGAGTATCCTAGGTCTGAGGATGAATCAGAAGAGATGGACACCTGGTCGGATGAGTCATAGTCTGCATCCTGTCTAGGCCTTTTATCAGGAGGGGGATGGGAACCCCTGATCAAAGTGATTAGGTCTTCAGCCATTTTGAGCATTTGTTTCTTAGGCATGGAGGCCTGTCCTGGAGAATGCTGTATTTGTTTCTTTGACTTTAAAGAAGGCTTAGACTTAGCTGAGGGTTTAATGCTTAACTGAGTAGGACTGAAGACACCCTCTGCAGCTGTGGGTTGCTCAGCTACTCCAGATCCCTCTGAAAGGTTAGTCACGGTAGGCTGAAGAACTTGTGCGTTCGAAGGCCCAGCCATCTCCACATGGGAGTCAGAGGCGGCTTGAGGTTCTACAGAAGCAGTCGTCAGGGGCTGCGAAGGCGCCTCGCTGAAAACCGGAGAACTGGCGACTGGCCTAGAAGAGGCTTTGTCGTCAGTTTTGGGCCTCGGATGCCTATCCTTGTCTCTGCACTTTTTGTGTATTACGGTCATCGGAAGTTCCGACGGCATGGTATAATTGAATTTTCTACCAAAATAATGTCGGGCAAAATCAAACCGACGTTTAATAGTGTGCTTGTTAAACCTGGCACAAAACCGACAACCAGTGACGTCGTGGTCAGGGCCTAGGCATGGGATACAATAGGAATGGAAATCCTTATGAGGTATTTGCTTCCCACAAGAAATAGTTATTAACTTTTACTGACATCGGTCTGAGGCAAGAAAAAGTTTCCCCAACGGGGTACTTAGCTTTGTAGAAGACTTCGGTTCTGGATTCGGAATGAAAATCTCAGGAGACGGCTGACCGGCACTTGCGAACTGCTTTTGCTTCGGGCACTGCGCGGCAAGAAAGACTGAAGAAAATGGCGTCGGCTGCATCTTATATACCCCTGTCATACTGACGTCAGGGAGGAGGCGACAGCAACTGACATCGGACCAAGACTTTGGAACTCAGGCCGACTGGGGAACCGCCTGATGGCAGGATAACCCAAGTGTAATGACTGCAGCAGCGCAACACAATGAACATCTGCAGTATGATCTTCGTGTTACACTGTTGCAGTCATCACACTTGGAATGATTCCCAAAGCTGAGGAAGGGTGGAGGCAGTCAAGAAGTGTTAGGGCTGGCTAGCAGGCCTTGTAAGACAGCTGTAGCAAATCCAGCTCTGGATTTAGAAAAAAATAGGTAAGTGGTAATGCTTGGTGAAGGTGTGTACAGAACTCCAGGTTGCAGCTTCCAGGATGTCCCTGGTCGGGACTCCCCTGAGAAATGCTGAAGAGGTTGAAGTAGCTCTAGTGGAATGAGTTCTGATCCCCTGAGGGGTAGGTTTTCCATGGTGCTTGTAGCAAAAATGGATGCAGTGTGCTATCCATTTGGAAATGGTTTGCTTCAAAATGGCCTTGCCCTCTGCCCCTGTAGCAAAGCTGACTAGCAGCTGGTCAGATTTTCTGAAAGGCTTAGTCCTGTCAAGGTAGAATCTGAGCTGTCTGTGCATGTCCAAGGAGTGCAGGATCCTTTCCCTTTATTCTGAGGATTAGGGAAAAAGGTTGGCAAATGGATGGATTGGTTTAAAGCCACACTGGATACCACCTTGGGCATAAAGGATGGGTTAGTCCTGAGGGAAACCCTGTCAGCATGGAAAATAATGAAGGGCTCCACTGCCATTAGTGCCTGTAACTCAGACACTCTTCTTGCTGAAGTAATAGCTAGACGTAAGGCTGTTCTCCAAGAGAGGAATTTTAACTCTGCTGAAGCAGCAGGTTCAAAAGAGGGAAATGTGAGCTTCTCCAGTACAAAATTAAGGTCTCAGGCCGGGGTAGGAGCTCTGCTAGGGGGCCTTAAATTGTTAGCTCCTCTCAGGAACCGTTTGATGAGAGGGTGAGAAAAGTGAGGTGGCTCAGTATTATAATGAGCTGAGAAGGCAACGGATGAGAAGGATAGGCCTCTGTGGAACAGCTCTTCTAGGTAATCAAGGTTCATAGGTTGGTACTAGGCTATCAATCCTAAGGCCTATGCAAGCCTAGCCATAACAATTCCCTGGAAATTTCTTCCCACAATATTTACTTCTCTGGGCCCTTGTCTAGCAGGGCGACTGACATGATCCCCGGGGTGAATTTCCTATCTCCCATCCAATCATCAAGGTTCCTTTTGAAGAGGGCCAATGAGGCGCTCTGCTTGACATGTATGGGAAGTCTATTCCAGAGTATGGGGAGTCTTTGGGTCAGGAACCTATCCCTCCAGCATGTTTTGTTCATTTTGATAAGGTTTAGATCCCTGGAGCGTGTGGCTTTGAGGGATTGGGATTTCTTTAAGTGGAGCATGTCCAACAGCTCAGGGTTTGACATGGCCTTGTATGTTAAGCAGAGATCGCCTCTGAGTAGATGATATGCCACAGGGTATAGCTGGAGTTTTTTTTAGACAGTCAGCATACGGCATCTGCTTTAGGCCTGTGATTCTTTTAGTGAGGTATTTCTGTGGCCTTTCCAGCTGTTGCAGATGTCTTGTGAGGTACATACCAAAATGGGGCATTACACTCTATAATGGGTCTAATGAGGGATGAGTACAGTGGGACAATGACCTCTTTTTCTGGATGAAAAGCCCTTCGTGATGAGGTGTGCCACATGGAAGGATTTCCTGACTGTTGTGGCGATGTGGTTATCGAAAGTGAGACCACTGTCCACTTGTGTCCCTAAGTCTCTCATCACACTTTCGATGTTTAGTGTCCTGCCACCTATGTGGTAGTTCATGGGTACATGTTTTTTTCCAAAGGGGATAACTATACATTTCTTGGCATTAAGCTTGAGCCCATGGCTCTGGCACCAGGCATCTGCTTCTGTAAGACCCTTTTGCAGAATATCCACATAATTTGGGGATTCAATAATGGCTCCCAGTTTGCAGTCATCTGCAAACTTTGATAGCCAGAGTCCCTTAGTGTTGGCTTGTACTTCAGAGAAGTAGATGCCAAACAAGAGTGGCCCCAGGACTGAACCCTGAGGTACTCCACTTGTCACTTGTCTGGAGCTGGATTAGGAGTCGGCTACTTCTACAGTCTGGGCTCTGACAGTAAGCCAGTTGGCAACCCATCGAGTGACGTAGGGATTTATGCCCAGCTTAGTAAGTTTATCTATGATTCCAGAGTGGAGGATGGTGTTGAAGGCCTTGGCGAGGTCCAGGTAGGCTGTGTGGACCGCCTTACCCTCGTCCACAGCTCTGGAGACCGATTCGAACAAGTCAATCAGATTCAGGAGACAAGATCGGCCCTTCACAAACCCAAACTGGGTGGGGTCCAATGTTTGAAGGTTGCCAATGTCTTTGTTTATAAGTTCCACGATAATGCGTTCCATGCCCTTGCAGATCAGGCTTGTCAGACTGATGGGACGGTAGTTCCCAGGATCCAAGGCAGATCCTCCCTTGTGGAGCAGGATAACTGTAGCTGTGCGCCACTCAGTGGGCACGAAGCCTGAGGTGAGGCTATGATTAAACATGACACTTGGGTGGGGTGCCAGTTCATTTTGTAGTTCATGTAGTACACAGCCTGGGATGGCATCTGGTCCCATGGATGCTGTATTCTTAGCTTTGGAGAGTGCTGTTTCTACCTGTGTGGCTGTGATTATCAGAATTTGGCAATCTTTTGGTATTGAGATGGGCCCTTTAGGGGGTGAGAGGGGGGAGAAGTTGGCACTAAATCGATCTGCCAGGATATTGGCAATATCCTTGGGATCAGTATATTTAATGCCATTCTGTTGTAGCTCAGAGCAGATCTGAGCATTGCCATTTAGATTCTTGACATAACTATAGAATGCCTTGTGGTTGTCTTTGGAATATTTGGCAATTTTATTTTCGTAACTAGCTTTTGAGGATTTTTATGAGGGATCTCAGCTTCTTACTGAGGCTGGTGAGGGAGTTTTTTGCATCCTGGGATTTTCCTCTTTTCTGCAACAGTTTCTTCCTTCTGTTGTATAGTTTATTTATAGCAGGGGACCACCAGATCGGCTTCCTTTTTTTTTGAGAAGACCATCTTGGTTCTATTTGGGATGGCACGATTCATGCACGAGTGGATGTGCTCGTACAGTGCCTTAGTGTAGGATTCTGCAGTCGAACTTCCAGATCCCGTCTGCGTGGGTGTTGTGAAGTATGTCACTTCCGACTTCAGTAGCATGAAGTTGGCTTTGGAGAAGTTTTTTAAGGTTTCCTTACTGGGGGGTGGGATGTTAAGGATGATTTGCTTATGGTCAGACCTGACCAATGAGGGGGTGACCACTGGTGTGGAGCATCTATCGCCCATATTGGTAATGACCAGGTCTTGGATATTGAAGCCCCTGTTGGAACAATGGATTAGCTGATCCAGGGCATTGGAATTTATGAATTCCAAGAACCGTTGGGAAAAGGATTTGGTACCAGAGTAGTTTTCCCAATTAATGGCAGGGTAGTTGAAATCACCCAGTATTAGGGTGTTTGGTTGTATCTTAACATTTTCCAGTATGTTTAGGAAGGTGTAGTGAGAATCTTGGGGTATGGTGGGGGATCTGTAGCAAGCTACAACTTGGATTGCAGTCTTACCTAGTGTTAGTTGCACCTGGAGAATTTCAGATGCATTGTGTTGGGCAACTAGCCTGGAGGTGTGAATATCCTTGGTGAATATGGACACTCCTCCACCTTTAGTGTTTCTGTCTTGGTTTTGTGGCCGAAAAGTGTGGTAAGAATTGTAGCCTGGTACTGCAGGGGTGCTCTCTGGAGCCTTGAACCAGGTCTCAGTCACTGCACAGATATCGATGTTCTCCATTTTTAGGAGTGCCTCGAGAGAGTGCATTTTGAGGTTTAGACTTCTAGCATTGAGTAGCATTACCTTCAGATTTTGCATGCTTGTATCTGTTACGGTGGTGGTTTTAGCCTTTGAACCTTGCCTAAAAAAGGCACTACAGGGGTGGCAAGAGCTTTAGCCAGTAACCTGAATCCCAGGGGTGACAGGTGCAGACCATCTCTGGCAAAGCATCGTGGTTTGTCGATCATGTCTTCCCAGGCAGACAAATACTGGATCCACTTTGAATGACACCAGAAGCTTAGCCAATTGTTGAAGTCAGTCATTTTGTCCTTATACTGTGGTATCATTCTGGGCGAAGGCAGGATGCTACTCAGGGCTAGGGTCATACCTGCCTGGGTCACATGATCCAAGAGCTCTTCCATGTCTCTTTTCATGTAGTCCAAGGAGGTACGTCTCAAGTCATTCACTCCAGCATGGACAATGACAGAGTCGTATTTGTACTTGTTGTGGGGTGACTTGAGTGCATGCGTTATGTGGCGGATCCTGGCACCAGACAGGTAGCTGACTGTAATTTTCTCCTTGTTCAGCCTGGTGAGTGGGACATCAGTGTGCCTGACTATAGAGTCACCTATGACTAAAGTGTTGGGTACATTGTCTTGCCTTAGGGGCTGTTGTTGGGTGGCACACTGGTGTTGTGAGCTATGTGTCACTTTGGTTGAGACTGGTGTTTACTTGCGTTTCGGCTTCGGAGGTCCTTGCTGCTTGGACAGGTTAATGTTAAGGGCCTCCGCATATGTGGGTTTAGTGTTGCTATGTGTGGGTGTTGATGGTGTGGGTTTTGAAGGGCTATGAGTTGCTAGAGGTGCAATGCAGGTGTTAGCCTTCTCCTCTTGACTGTCTAGCACAATCTTGACCGGAGAGAGCTTTGCTTCCAGTCTGGCTATGTAAGTGCATCTCTCGCAGGTTGTAGTGTTGGGTGGTAGGAGGAGAGGATTGTCTGTGTACATGAGGCAGTTGCCGCAGTATGCCCAGATTCACCAGGTGGACAGGAGAAATCACCGGAAGCTGCCCCTTGGACATGCCTGTTTAGGTGCTTTTTTGTAAAGTTTAAGAGCTGTTTTCCCTTACCTTTGCAAGGTACTTTGCAATTGTAGGCTGTTTAGTGCCTAGGATTAATTTCTCCTTATTGACAAGGAGAGCCGAGTGCTTGTATCAGTTTCAGGCTTCCTAGTTCTTTCCAGCAGGTTCTAGAGCAAGTGCTAGTCACAGGGGTTCAGATTTTAGTGCTACTACTGAGAAACCAGCTAGTTTTAAGGGAAAATTTGAAGAGCAAACTTTCTGCCACCTGGAATAGTTTAACTGTAGCCTCGTAGTACTGCATGATGTGAAAAATGTGCAAACACACGTGTTTTTAAGCCAGAAAGTTGAAAGGGATAGAAATCAGCCCAAAAAGGCTAATAAAATTACAATTTCAGAGCTGGAAATCACTCCTCTAGCGTTAGACAGGCAGTACAATTCGCACCATTCCCACTGGTAGGCAGTAGGACTTCCCTCTACCACAGCAAGGTCTGGATCAGGGTTGCCAGATGTCCCTATTTGGGCGGGACTGTCCCGAGATCAGCAGCCTGATCCCGAGTCCCGCCCTGCCGGTTTAAATCCCGGCCAGCCTCCGCTTTGTTTGTTTTTGATTGTCCCGTATACCTGGCATACGGGCCAATCAAAATTGCTAAACACGGAGTTTGTGTTCCGCATTAAACAGAAGTGTTATTTTGATTGGCCCATATGCCAGTATACGGGCCAATCAAAAATCGCTAAACACGGAGCTACTTGTGTTGAATGCGGAACTGCAATGAATTAAACACGAGAAGCTCCGTGTTTAGTGCAGAGCTACTGAGTGAGCTCAGTTCTTTAATGTGGAACTGTGTTCCGCATTAAAGACCTTTTTTTTTTTTTTTTGGTCTTCACTTGCCTTGAGAGACCTCCTTTTTTTTTTATCCCTACCTGGGGGGCTGGAAATCTGGCAACCCTGGTCTGGATAGCTCTGTGCACAGAAAATAAAGTCCTGAGACAAGCAAAGCCTGGGATATGGACTGGCTAGAAAAGGTGGGAAACAAGCAAACAAGATCGTATATATATATATATATATTTTTTTGTTGAAACAGGGTAAACAATGCAATAATACAGTAAATAAACACAGAAAAGGCTAACACACTTGAGTGTGTAGTCCTAAACAGTACATGCAATTAAAACTTTACAAAATTAGCAATTTAAAACTTTTTAAATGAAGCAAGGCAAGTGCACAACTGAAAAATGATTTAATAGGCAGTAACACAACAGAATAAGTAGCTAGTCTACATATACAGAGAAGTCTATATATACAGAAAATCAGCTAAAACACACAAACACTTCAGATGCAATGCAACCTAGAGCACTTGAGTTGTAGCAATATTAAGGCAATTACAGTTATAATAAATGCTCTAAAATATACTCTATATTTCCAAAATGTTTGAGAAGCACAGTCAGAACATAAGGAAATTCAGGCAAAAAAAATTTTTTTTTGAAAGGTAAAAAGGAGAAACAGAAGGAAATGTTCTCTCTGTATTAAGTAGAATGAGCTAATGACACTAGACTGGGAGGAGTGTCCCAGATCAGATCTATAGTAGGGGCGGGCAACTGCAAAGCCACCAAGTATAACAGCAAGACACCAACAGGGCGGGTGGGGATAAACCTATTAGCCTACAAAGCACTACAGAAAGCCACAAAATGAAAGTTTTTAAACATAAAGATTTGTAAAGATACAGAATGCTTTTAACTGCAAACAAATCAGTTACCCATACAGATTACAATAAAAGTGCTATATATAAATTGCTAGAAACAATAAACTGTATAAATTGAAAAAAAAAAAAACAGGATACTTATAATATCTCAGCTAAGAGTTGGAGTCAACACCTCTCATCCACTCTGCTCAGTGTGTATAGACAGAAACTGTCAAAGTTAGGGCTTAAATACCAGAACAATTTTGTTTTTTGTTTTTTTTTTACAAAAGAACCAGCCCCCACCAGCCTGCAGCCAATTAATGCAATCTAGCCAAGGTAAAGAAAGGCTTCAGCTAATTCAAGATGGCCTGTTCATGTGCTTTGAACAATCACTGTATAAACAAACAAGCCCAGAGCCAACAATTCTGAACTAGGACAAATACTAAACCTATTAGCCTACAAAGCACTACAGAAAGCCACAAAATGAAAGTTTCAAAACAGATAAAGATTTGTAAAGATACAGAATGCTTTTAACTGCAAACAAATCAGTTACCCGTGCAGATTACAATAAAAGTGCTATATATAAATTGCTAGAAACAATAAACTGTATAAGTAATCGAAAAAAAATAGGATACTTTTATATCTCAGCTAAGAGTTGGAGTCAACACCTCTCATCCACTCTGCTCAGTGTGTATAGGATTTGAGGTAAGGTGGGCACAGCGGTCTCCTTTCCTTGAGAATGACTCCAAGAACAATATCTTTTCCACTTTTCAGCATAGGATTTCCTAGTACTAGGCCTTCTGGCCTCAAGGATGACATCCAACACCTGTTTGCTGAGGGATGCTGCTGGTGTATTCAGGGGATAAGCCAGACTGCAAGGTTTAGAGTTTGCAGCTGTGGATGCAAAATCTGTCCCTCCTGCTGAGACAGCAGGGAAGGTGTCTGATGTAGGTGCCAGGGTGGCACTGCTGTCAGACTGCGTAGGAGTCAGTACCAGTGCTGGCGTGGCCAGTCTGATGCAATAAGGATTGCCCTTGGCCTGTCCTGTTTGATCTTGAGTTATTACTTTTGAGAGGAGGGGCAGAGGAGGAAAGGCATAAATTGAGAGGTTTTTCCCATGTAAAGGATAGGGCGTCCACCTTCCAGGCTCTGCAAAATTTGCTCAATTGGTGGTTTTGGGGGGAGGCAAAAAGGTCCACCTCTCGGTGTTCCCCACCTCTGGGTTAGAAGTTTGAATGAGCTGGGTTCCAGTTTCCACTCATGAGGGTCCAGTAGATTTCTGCTCAAGTCATCTGCCAGAGAAGTTTGCTTGCCTGGCAGGAAATGAGCTTGTAGGTGCACTTGGTTGCTCAAAGCTGTGTTCCACAGTGACATGGCTAACCTGCACAGTGGGTAAGAATGAGTTCCCCCCTGCTTGTTTATATACCACATAACTGTGGTATTGACTGTCTTTATCAGGAGCTATCCTGGAAGGATAAGGTATTTGAAGGCTGTCAGAGAATTCTGTACAGCTAGCATCTCTTTCTGATTGATGTGCAATTTGTTCTGGGCTCCGTTTGCCTTGAATGCATTTGCCTGCCATGTGAGCTCCCCATGCATAGTCTGATGCGTCTGTTGTCGGGGTTTGGGCGGCGAGGGGTTGAGTGAAAGGAAGTCCCTTGTTGTGGTTGCATGCCTCTGCCCACCAAAGGAACTCTGCCCTTAGACAAGGTATGACAGGAATCACCGTTTCCAGGTCCTAAGAATGTTGACACCAGAGACTTTTTAAGTACCACTGAAGTTTCCTCATATGCAGTCTTGCAAATGGAATTAGCAGAATGCATGAGGCCATTAACCCTAGGGCTTGCAGTATTTTCCTTGCAGATAGCTGGGTTTTGGTGGCCATTAGTTTGAAATAGTTTGTCAAACAGACCTGCTTTTCTGGAGTGAGGAATGCCATTTGGGAAGTTGTGTTCAAGCTTGTTCCCAAGAATACAATTTGTTGGCTGGGTACCAGTTGTGATTTCTTTTCATTGATGGTGTATCCCAGTGAAGTTAGAAGTCTTTTTACAAATGCCAGGTGCTGAAGTAGCAATTCCTGACTGTCCGCCTGAATCAGGCAATCATCCAAGTATGGGTAAATTTGAATATTTCTCTGCCTGCAGTATGCAATGGCTGGAGCCAAGCACTTTGTGAATACTCTGGCGCAGTAGATAAGCCAAAGGGAAGTGCAGAGAACTGATAGTGCATAGAGCCTGCCCTGAAACGTAGATATTTTCTACAAGACTCCCTTATGCGGATGTGCAGATAAGCTTCTTTTAAGTTTAGGGTGACTAACCAGGCATTCTTGGCTAGCACAGAAAGAAGCTGTTGCAGTGTAAGCATTTTGAATTTTGGGACCACCAGAAAGGTGTTGAGAATTGATAGATCCAGGATAGGGTGCCAAGAGCTCTCTTTTCTTGGCACCAGGAACAGTCTGGGGTAGAAACCCTGTCCCCTTTTGTTCTACTGGAACAGGTTGAATAGCCCTGATATGGAGACGGGAAAGTACTTGATTTTGATCCTCTGCCCACTGGTTTGGGGTTGGCAGTGAGTGGAAGTAGAATCTGTATCCTTGGGATACAATGTTTAGAACCAATCAGTCCTGAGTAATGGACATCCAGTTTTTTGCATGAAGGGCGCGTTTTCCTCCTAGGGGTGCAAGTACTTGGGCATGGCTGGGAAGGATAATTGGAAAGTCATTGTGAACTTTTTCCATAAGGGGGTGGCTTACCACTCCCTGTTTTTGAGGTGGGAACACTCCCTTGTTTAGATCTCTGCATACTCTGAGACTGCAGGGTTGGTGGTCTGTTTCCCCTGGGTTTGGACTGAGAAGGCCTGGGAGGGACTGGAAAGGACCAGTTTTTTTGAAGGCCAATGCCTACTGAATCTAGGTGGCTGAACCTATAAGAAATTTTTGACAGTTTGCATAGATTTAGCTTTTTCTTCCATCTTTTTAAGAACTTCTGCTTTTGTGCCAAACAAACGATCCTGATTTAATGGAGCATCTAGCAATTTTGCTTTGACGTGGTCTGGCAAGACCTGTTCCTCCGGCCAAGCATGCCTTCTCAGTACAGACCGAGTGACAGCAGCCCTGCAAAATGCTTCTAAGGCATCAAACCCACACTGCAAAGTATGTTTACTAACTTGATTTGCAGAATGCATTAACCCTTGTAAATCTTTATTTTCTGCACAATCTGGAAGTAACACTATTTTTTGTTTAATTAGTTCCACAATATGTTGCTGGTATTCAACATGTGAAACTGGCAATTCAAAGCCCTGATGTCAAGAGTTGCAGATGTATATACCTTCTTACCCCATCTGTCGAAAGCTCTAGAATCCCTGTCTGAAGGGGTAGGGTTTTTGGCTGTAGTAGCCTTAATGCCTTTAGGCCCTTGGGAAATGGTCTCTGGATCCACAGTAGGATTCTTAAAGATAAATTTGTGAGCGTCAGGTACTCTGAAGCATCTGTCAGGTTTTCTAGGAGCTGGTGGTAAAGTGTCAGGAGTAAGACTGGATTCCATGAAGACATCATCTACAATTATCCAGGATAGGGGGTATAGCTAGAGGCCTGTGATGAGGCAAATCTAAAAATTCCCAGAGTCTGTTTTTGGACTGAGGATAGTCCTGGCATTCCCAGCGGAAATGCTCTCTTAAGGTATGCAAGGTTCCACCAAAAGAGAAATCCTCTGGAGGGGAGGCAGAGGGAATGGATTCCTCTGCATCTGAATCCTCATTGGTAGATAAGGGTATGTCCTGGTAATCAGAAGGGTCAGAGTCATCGGAATCCTGGTCTGTAGAATCAGAAGGAAATTCGATTCTTTGTATTTTAGCAGGGGAAGGCTGGCTTCCCCTAATTAGAGTGATAAGGTCTTCAGCCATTCTAAGCATTTGTTTTTGTGGCATGGGAGCTTGAGCATGCACCTTGGACGTTGGTTTTCTAGGCATAGTGCGAACTCTGTGCCCGAGAAACTTGGTAGATTTAGTTAAAAATGAAGATGTTGATTTAATACAAAAATCGGTAGGTCGGAATATACCCTCAGAAGTGGGTGCTGGCACAGTGGCTCTGGACCCTTCCAAGGTAGAGACACCCGCAGGTCCCATAGTCTAAGAAGCATCTCGCGGCATACCGGACTCCGAATGGGTCTCAGCAGAGGCCTGTGAATCTGTAGAAGCGTTATCAGGGGCTGCAAAGGCGCCTCAATGAGTACCGGCGGCCTGGCGACTAGTTTAATGGAAGCGTCGTCAGCAGTTTTTGACCTATGCAGTCTGTCTTTGCCCTTTTTTGGAAGATCGGTAGTTGGATGGCTTACCAAAGCCATTTCAGAGAACGAGAGTGAAAGAATTTAACTACAAAAATAGCCCGACGATGAATGGTTCGGGCGTTAAAGCACAAAACCGACAGCAAGGGACGTCGTGGTCTGGGCTTAAACAGGTGACATAGTAAGAATAAAAATCTGTGAGGTATTTGCTTTCCACAGGCAAGACAATTGTTAACTTCTTCTGACATCAATTAGAACAAGAAAAAAGAATCCACAATGGGGTACTTTTTAGAAGACTTCAAGTCTGAAACTCGAAAAACGAAAACTTCAGGTAGCGACCGACCGGCACTTGCGAACTGCTGCTTCAGGCTCCTTCTCAGCAAGAAAGACTGATGTAATGGCATCGGCTGCATGTTTTATACTCCTGACGACCTGATGTCATGGACGAGGCAACAGCATCCGGATACAGAAATCCCAAGACTCTGCTTTTCGGGATGACTGAGGGCTACTTGCAGGCAGATAATCCAAGTGTGATGACTGCAACAGTGAAACACGAAGAACATCTCCCTGGTTTTGAAGTGGAGGTAGTCCACTGCTTAGATCTCTGCATTCCTTGTGGCTGCTGTCTGTGGGGTCTGGTTCCCCGGGGTGTGGGCTGAACTGACCTGGTGGGAGCAGCAAAGGACCAGTGTTTGGGGGTACAATACGTGCTGAATTTGGGTGGCTGGACCTGTAAGAAACCTTAACTGTCTGCATAGATTTAGCTTTTTCTTCCATTCTTTTTAAGACCTCTTCTGCCTTAGTGCCAAATAAGTTGTCTTAGTGCAAGGGGGCATCCAATAATTTAGATTTAAATTTAGATTTAACATGGTCTGGCAAGGGCTGTTCCTTAAGCCATGCATGCCTTCTAAGGACAGAACTGGGGACTGCTGCCCTGCAAGAAGCTTTTAGGGCATCAAAACCACAGTGCAAGATGTGTTTAGTTACTTGACTTGCAGAATGCATTAACTCTTGTAACTCTTTAGATTCTGCATAAGCAGGAAAGGAAGGCATTTTTTGTTTGAGGTGTTCCAGGGTATGTTGCTGAAATTTTAGCATATGGAACTAACAATTTAGTGCTCTGACAGCAAGAGTAGATGAGGTGGATACTTTTTTACCCCATCTGTCTACTGCTCGGGAATCCCTATCTGATGGGGAGGGATTCTTAGCAGAGGTTGCTTTAATTCCTTTATGCCCTTGAGAAATTACCTCAGGGTCAGCAGTAGGATTTTTTAAAAAAATTTGTGCAAGTCAGGGACTCTGTAATACCTATCTGGTTTTCTGGGTGCATGAGGGAGGGTGTCAGGAGTCAAGCTGGATTCCAGGAAAACATCCTCCACAACATCAAGGACTGGGGGGATGGCCATGGGTCTGTGCTGTGGAAGATCTAAGAATTCCCTGAGTCTCTTTTTAGACTGAGGGTAGTCCTGACTTTCCCATTGGAAATGCTCCCAGTGTGAAGGGTTTCCCCAAGGGAAAAATCCTCTGGGGGAGAGGCTTAAGGAATGGAATCCTCTGCATCAGAATCCCCATAAGCAGAGAGGGGTTGCATGTTTTCATGCTCAGATGCATCAGAGTCATTGGACTCCTGTTCAGACAAAACTACAGGGGACAGATCACTTTCTTTTGGAAGGGGAAGCTTGGCTTCCCCTGATCAGCATGATAAGGTCTTTCGCCATTTTAAGCATTTGAGACTGAGGCAAGGAAGCAGGTGCCTGAGATTGGGTCACTGGTTTCTTGGGTGTGCTTCATAACATGGGCTTAAGAAACTCGGTGGTTTTCAAAAGAATGGTGGTCGCGAAATAAGTTGTCGGTTTGAGCCGAGAATAGGTATTGCAAAGGATTTCCTCGGAAGCCTGTGCCTGCTCAGCGGCTCCAGACCCATCCAAGGTAGAGATGACCACAGGATCCTTAGTCGAAGAAGAGTTTTCCGGCATACTGAACTCCGAAAGGGTCTTGGTAGCGGCCTGTGAATCCACAGAAGCAGGCATCAGGGGCTGCCAAAGCATCTCACTGGGGACCAGAGAACTGACGACTAGCTTAACGGGGGCATCGTCGGTAGGTTTGGACCTGTGGGGTCTTTCTCTGTCTTTATCTTTACGTTTTTTTCAGAAGATCTGCCGTCGGATGGCTTACCAAAGCCATATTGGAATTAGAGGACTGTAAGCGAAAATATCTAGCTACAAGAAGGGCCCAATGACGTACAGTTCTGGCGTTGAACAAAGCACAGAAGCTACAGTGGGGGACGTCGTGATCTGGGCCTAAGCAAGTGACGCACTAAGAATGAAAGTCTCGGTGTGGTATTTGCTTTCCACAGGTGAGCCAATTGTTTTCTGACATCGGTTAGTGCAAGAAAAAAGGATCCCCAACAGGGTACTTAGCTTTAGAAGACTTCAGCTTCAATTCGGAAGAGAAACTCTGGTAGTGGCCGACCGGCACTCATGCAAACTGCTTCTGCTTTGGGTTCCATGGCAAGAAAGACTGATGTAATGGCGTTGGTTGCCTTACTTTATACTACTGATGACCTGACATCAGTCCTGAAGAGACAGCAACTGATGTAGAAATACTAAGCCTCTGGTATTCGGGATGGCCGAGGGCTACCCTGGCAGGGATAACCCAAATGTGATGACTGCAATAGTGAAACACGAAGAACATTGGGCCAACCTGTCGGATACAACTCTAAGGAAGGGAAAACGACCAGCTCTGACAACTTTGAAACAGATGGATCAGAAAGTACAGTTGTGTACACTTACCATAAATGTAGATGTTCAAGTGTATTCACTGTTGCAGTCATTACATTTGGGTAATCTGCTGGCAGGTTGTCCTCAGTCTGCCTGAATTCCAAAGTCTTGGGTCCTGCGTCAGTTGCTGTCTCCTCTTCCATGACGTCAGGGGTATAAAACATGCAGCCAACGCCATTTTCTTTAGTTGTTCTTGCCCCATATGTCAGGTGCCCCCAAAAAGGTAGCAAAAATATGTATATATAAATACATGCATCAAAATAAACTTTACCTTCATCTACAAGCAAATACACCACATAGGTTGTAGAAAATAGAGAAGGAAAGATAAACTCCAGAATGAAAGGGGGATGGTGGGAGGTTAACATGGACTGCAACAGTGAATACACTCAAAAATCTACATTTATGGTAAGTGCACACAACTGTACTATGTTCTTCGTGTTTCACTGTTGCAGTCATTACATTTGGGTAGAATCCCAAAGCTATGGTTGGGTGGCTGGAGCTAAACAGCATTAGTTGCGACTATACGGCCCTGCAGAACTGCAGTGGCAAAGCTTGCCCTGGACTTAGAGTAGAGAGGCAAATGATAATGCTTTGTAAATGTGTGAACAGAACTCCAAGTAGCAGCCTATAGAATGTCTTTGGTTGCTTTTCTCTGAGAAAGGCTGCTGAAGTAGCTGCAGCTCTGGTGGAATGAGACCTAATGCCCTTGGGCACAGGTTTACCATGGTGTAAGTAGCAGAAATGAATGCAGTGGCTTATCCACTTTGAAATAGCCTGCTTTGAAACAGCCTTTCCTTTTGATCCTGCAGCATATGCCACTAGTAATTGCTCAGTTTTAATTAGAGCTTTAGTCCTGCTCAAGTAGAATCTTAGCTGTCTGTGCACGTCCAAGGAATGCAGAATTCTCTCCCCCTTGTTCTGCAGATTTAGATAAAAGGTTGGCAGATGAACAGTTTGGTTAAGAGCCACACTGGAAACCACCTTAGGCATAAATGTAGGATTTGTCCTCAGAGACACCCTGTCTGGGTAAAATATGATAAAAGGCTCTACAGCCATGAGGGCCTGTAGCTCTGAAACTCTTCTTACTGAAGTAATTGCTAGTAGCAGAGCTGTTTTCCAGGATAAGATCGTTATATCAGCGGTAGCTGCTGGTTCAAATGGAGGCAGGGTGAGCTTTTCCAACACATAACTGAGGTCCCATGCAGGTATTGGTGATCTTCTAGGAGGCCTTAAATTTTTGGCTCCTCTAAGATACTGCTTAAGTAAAGGATGAGAAAAGATTTGGTGGCTCTATATTGTAATGAGCCAAAATGGCACAGGTATGGATTTTAATTGATGAAAAAGATAGGCCTTTGTCAAGCAACTCAGTTAAGTATTGTAATATCTGAGGAATACTTGATTCTGCTCTATCAGTTCCTTGTGCTTGATTCCAAGCACAGAATCTCTTCCATTTATCAGCATAAGATTTTCTAGTACTAGGCCTTCTGGCTTCCAAAATGACATCCATCACAGCTTTACTGAGGGGTGTTGCTTGTATAACTACATGATCAGCCATGCTGCCAAGTTCAGTGTCTGGAGTTGATCATGCAGGATCTGATTGTTTTGCTGGGACAGTAGTTGAGGTCTTTGAGGTAAAGTCCAAGCTGGGTATTGAGACAAGTTCCTTAGGACTGGGTACCAGTATGGGCGGGGCCAGTCCGGGGCAATTAGTACCATCTTTGGTTTCTCTTGTCTGACTTTTAGGAGGACCTTGGGAAGAAGAGGCAGAGGAGGAAAGGCATAAACTGATAGGTTTTTCAAACTGAAGGCTAGGGCGTCCACTTTCCATGCTTGTCTGTGATAAGTCCTTGTGCAGAATCTTTTCAATTGATAATTTTGAGGAGACAGATCTATGTCTGGGCTCCCCCATTTCCTTGTTATCATGCTGAAGACTTGTGGATCTAGTTTCCACTCGTGAGGATCCATAAGGTTTCTGCTTAAATCGTCTGCCAGAGTATTTTGCTTTCCTGGCAGGAATTGAGCTTGAAGATGCAAGATGTATTTGGTAAGTCAAAGCTGTGCATTACAGTGTCATGGCTAATCTGCAAAGGGGGGTATGAGTGTGTGCCCCCCTGCTTGTTTATATACCACATGACCGTGGTGTTGTCAGTCTTTATCAGTAATTGTCCTGGATGAAGTAAGTCCGTGAAGGCTGTTAGGGCATTTTGAACAGCTAGCATCTCTTTCTGGTTGATATGTAGATGCATTTGTTTTGGGGTCCATATGCCCTGAATGCATCTTCCCGCCATGTGGGCCCCCCAGGCAAAATCTGATGCGTCTGTTGTTAAGGTTTGGCTGGCAGGGGGCAGAGTGAAGGTCAGTCCCATGTTTTGGTGACATGCCTTTGCCCACCATAGAAACTCCTGTTGTAGGCAGGGAATGAGAGGAATCATTGTTTCCAGACTGTGACAATGTTGACTCCATAAACCTTTTAGGTACCATTGAAGTTTCCTCATAGAATCAGTAGGATGCAGGATGCCATGAAGCCCAAAGCCTGCAGAATTTGTCTTGCAGATAACTGGGTTTTTGTTGTCATCAGTTTGAAGTAAGTAGTCAGTTGCCTTTGCTTGTCTGGCGTGAGGTTAGCCATCTGGGCAGTTGTATTCAAGCTTGCACCCAGGAATGTTATCTTTTGAGAGGGTACCAGTCGTGATTTCTATTTGTTTATTGTGTACCCTAGGCATGTTAGAAGCCTTTTCACAAATGCCAGGTGTTGAAGAAGAATGTCCTTGTTCTCTGCTTGAATGAGACAGTCGTCCAAGTAAGGATATATTTGAACACTTCTTTGTCTGCAAAATTCAATTACTGGTACCAGACACTTTGTAAAGACCCTGGGCACAGTAGATAAGCCAAAGGGCAGTGCAGAGAATTGGTAATGCATTAAGCCAGCCTTGAATCTGAGCTATCTTCTGCATGATTGTCTTATTGGGACATGCAGGTATGCCTCTTTTAGGTCTAATGTCACCAACCAAGCATTCTTGCCCAGCATGGGCAGAAGCTGCTGCAAAGTCAGCATTTTGAATTTTGGAATGTCCAGGTATGTGTTCAAAATCAATAAATCCAGTATTGGCCTTGTCCTTTCTGGGTACTAAGAACAGTCTTGAGTAAAAACCTTGTCCTTTTTCCTGTTCTGGTTACTGGCTGAATGGCCTCCATATCCATGAGGGACGTAACCTGTTTCTGTGCCTCTGCCCATTGATTTTTTTTGGCAGATCTGGCCAACCATTTGCCATTGGCAGAGTATGGAAATGGAATCTGTATCCCTGTGACACTATATTTAGCACCTACTTGTCCTGGGTTATTAACTGCCAATTTTGAGCAAAAAGTGCTAATTTTCCCCCTAAGGGTGCTGCCAAATGGTAAGTGCTTGGTGCAGGTAGAGAGAGAAGTCATTGGGGCTGTTTTCTGTAGGTTTGCGCTTTATCTCTTCCAGATTTGGAGGTAGAAGCGCCCCATTGCTTTGACCTGTATGAATCTTGCACCTGGTATCTGGAACCCTTAGGGCATCTGGATTTGCCCCTTTGAGCTCTGTCTGACACAGGAAAGGACCAATTTTTTGTGGGCCAGTGTCTACTGAATCTTGGTGGCTGCACTTGTAAGAAGTCATTTACAGTTTGCATAGACTTAGCTTTGTCTTCCATTTTCTTTAAAACCTCTTCTGCCTTAATACCAAACAGAGCATCATGCTGTAAAGGTGCATCTAGCAGTTTAGCTTTAACATGCTCAAGCACATTTTGTTCCTTTAGCCAGGCATGCCTCCTAATCACAGATCCAGTAACTGCGGCCCTGCAGGAGGCCTCTAAGGAATCAAAACCACATTGCAAAGTATGCTTTCCAACCTATTCAGCTGCATGCAATAATTCCTGCAATTCTTTATTTTCTGCACATTCAGAAATCAACATCATTTTCTGTTTCAGCAATCCCATAACATGTTGTTGATACTTGAGCATATGAAATTGACAGTTTAAGGCCCTAACTGCCAAGGTCACAGATGTATAAACCTTTTTTCCCCATCTATCCAGTGCCCTTGAATCTCTGTCAAAGGGGGTAGGATTTTTTGCTGTTGAGGCCTTAACTCCCTTTGAATCCTGTGAAATAGTTTCAGGATCAGCAGCAGGGTTTCTAAATAAAATTTATGTGAGTCAGGAACATTAATATGTCAGGCTTGCTGGGAGCCGGAGGTAAGGAGTCAGGGGTCAAGCTCGACTCCGAAAACACATCATCCACAATGTCTAAAACGGGGTATGGCTAAAGGCCTGTGCTGAGGGAGAAGGAAATCCCCGAGCCTCTTTTTTGATTCTGAGAAATCTTAACTCTCCCAGTGAAAATGCTCCCTCAAAGTATGCAAGGTTTCTCCAAATGAATAATCCTCAGGAGGTGATGAAGATAGTATAGACTCCTCTGCATCTGAATCCTCATAGGGAGGTATAGATAATTCCTGATCAGAAGAGGAATCAGAAGAAATAGAAACCTGATCTGAAGATTCATAATCAGTGTCTTGCCTAGGCCTCTTATCTGGAGGGGGATGGGTACCCCTGATCAAGGTAATGAGGTCTTCAGCCATTTTGATAATCTGTTTTTAAGCCATAGAGGCCTGTGCATGTAGCTCATGCATCGTTTTTTTAGTTTTAGAAGTTGCTTTTGTCTTTGGTTTTGCAGCTGTCGTCGGTTTGATATACAAATGTTGAGGCCTGAATACACCCTCAGAAGCTGGTGCCTGCTCAGCGGCTCTGGACCCATCTGAGGGAGCTACATCCATCGGCCCAATACTTTGAGTATCTCGCGGCATGCCGGACTCCACATGGGTGTTGGTAGGGGCCTGCGACTTGAAAGAAGCAGGTATCAGGGGCTGCGAAAGCACCTCACTGAGAACCAGCGACTGCCATAGGAGAAGCTTCGTAGTCGGTTTTGGACCTCGACTGTCTTTCTCTGTCCTTTTCTTTGCGTTTTTTTATGTACTCCGGTAGTCGGACTGCTATCCGACAACATTTCTGGGTAGTTAAATCTGTTTACAAAATACTTTGAGGCAAAAATATACCGATGCTTAATAGTATGTTGGTTAAATCTAGCAGAAAACCGACAGCCAGGCACGTTGTGATCAGGGCCTAGGCAAGGAATACAGTATAAATGGAAATCCTTATGAAGTATTTGCTTCCCACAAGTAATGCAATTATTAACTTTTTCTGACATCAGTAAGGAGCAAGAAAAAAGTTTCCCCAACGGGGTACTTAGCTTTAGTGAAGACTTTGGTTCTGAAACTCAAACTCGAATATTTCAGTAGTCGGCCGACGGGCACTTGCGAAATGCCTCTGCTTCGGGCACCGCGCGGCAAGAAAGACTAAAGAAAATGGCGTTGGCTGCATGTTTTATACCCCTGATGACCTGACGTCATGGAAGAGGAGACAGCAACCGACGCAGGACCCAAGACTTTGGAATTCACGCCGACTGAGAGCAACCTGCCAGCAGATTGCCGACTGAGGGCAACCTGCCAGCAGATTACCCAAATGTAATGACAGCAACAGTGAAACACGAAGAACATCGAGGAAATCAGTGTAATAGAGCTGAAACTTCAGGTCTAGGGCTCCTAGCAGAGGGGAGAGGTACTAGGTGCATCTCTGCCTGTAAAAAGGACATCAACTGGTCCAATTCCAGAGGTCCTAAACTCCCAACCGACCAGGATGACAAAGTCAATGAAGGAGACTTGCCTGCTGGAAAGGGGCTCCAATAACCACATCTGAACTACAGAAACTCGGATTCAGAGATGACTCCGGCCAAGACACCTGCAGGGTAGATGGAAATAAAGCTGAAAAAATCCTACCTGCAGAAGCACCCTTGGATAGGAAGGGAGTCAGAATATTTATGGCAAGGGATGGATCTTTTCTCGCAATTGGCATTAAAGGCGACAGTCTCTATGTAGCTCGAGCTGACAACACAACCAAAGCTATTGGGAGGGCTAAGGGTCTTGGGACCTTTGGATCCGACAGAGCAGAAAAAGAGGGAGCTGAATGCTTAGGGTACCCCCTTATCAGCTTTTGGAGTACTTGGAGCTCTTGTGACCCTGATCAGACTTGTCCAACTGCTGAAAGGAGCAAAAGAGAAGTTGTCAACTGGAAGGAACACTTTGAGACCCAGTTTGGCCCTCCTCTCATTAGTGGCACGAGTGCCAAACCCCTTGCAGATCGAGCAAGGGGAATCCAAGTGAGCAGCCTCAAAACAATAGACATACTGGTCGTGTGCATCTCGGGAGGGGAATTTGTGCCCACAATCCATACATTTCTTGAAACCCTTATCTATTCTGACCTGCAAGAAAGGCAACACGCCACACCAACAGGAAGAAAAATAGAGCTAAACCACTAGCAAACACACTACAAAATCCTAAACAACATATACACAGTAGGCAGAAAAATCCAGCTAAGAATGGAACCCTAATCTAAAAACCTAAACTAACCTACCTAAACTACAAAAACTGCACCAACTTTCTAACACAAACAGGGTAGAGGACCTAAGAAATAACCAAGTTAAAATATAGCAAAGGATACACATTGGCAGCAGCAGTCAACCACACTGCTATCCACTAATGGCAGCAAACAAAATCTGAGGTAGTCCTGAACGGCAAGGGATTATGGAAAGGGAAGACAGAGCTCAACAGGCTTAAGTCTATGGAATGTGCCCGGTGTTATATCTGATAATACACAGGTTGAATCCAGAAGGAAAAGACTTAAGATCAGATGATTTTATTACCCAAAGTATACTGAGATTGTGGAAAATTTTTCCCCTAAAAATTAGACAAATCATAAGCCTTGAAAAATTTTACAAGTCAACTAGACAATTATATTGGACAGAACAAACACTTAGATAATAAGCAGGAGACTGCCATATTAAAAGGTCTAGCTGACCAATCGTGGCAAGGGTGAGGACTTCAAAAAGGGCACAAACTTGACAGGAGACCTTCACTGTAATTTCTTTTTCCTTTTTAAAATGGGTCCATTTTAAATGTTGCAGCCAAAGATAGACTTGACCTGTACAGACACTTATGAACAGCCTAGATTTCAGCCAATGAGAACCAGACAATCTACTGATAAACAGGCAGATTTCACCAACAAAGGCTCTACTGGAGAGGATGTCAAAATTTGCTCTCAAAGATGCTGGCAATTTTTTTTTTCTGTGCCTTTTGCCTCCATGCCTGCCAACCATCAAGTTCCACCACCCATCAGTTTTTAATCACCTTGTTTCCCTTGTATCCTTGGCACAGAAGTGAGACCTGACCACAGGGGTCACTGCCCATGTAGTCAAAGACGTTTGTGGCCTTGCTGGTGTCCCAGCAATGACGACATTTCTTTTACAACTCTAAACCCTCTACTGGAGGATAACATGAGCATCCATGTCACCAAAGGGCATCCTAGTACCTATCAGTGCATATGGTTTCCATGTACAGTGGCTATAAAGTTTACACACCCCTGTTAAATTGCCAAGTTTTTGTGATATAAAAAATGAGACCACAATAAATCATTTCAAAACTTTTCCCACCTTTAATGTGGCCTATAACCTGTACAATTCAACTGAAAAACAAATTTGCTAAGGGAAAAAATATAAAAAATAAAACACGTACAATATGCTCATTGCATAAGTGTGCACACCCGTAAATTAATACTTTGTTGTGTGTGCACATCCTTAAACTAATACTTTGTTGAAGCAACTTTTGATTTAATTACAGCATTCAGTCTTCTTGGGTGCACACCTGCCATCAATTAGAGAGACTCTGATTAACCCCAAATAAAGTTAAGCTGTCCTAGTAGGATTTTCCGACATTTACTCAGTTGCCTGCTACAGTAAAAGCCATGGTTCGCAGAGAGCTTACAAAGCATCAAAGGGATCTCATTGTTGAAAGGTATCAATCAGGAGAAGGGTACAAACAAATTTCCACAGCATTGGATAAATCATGGAACACAGTGAAGATAATTATCAAAAGGTGGAGAAAATATGGGACAACAGTGACGTTGCAAAGAACTCGACATCCCTCCAAAACTGATGAAAAGACAAGACGAAAACTGGTCATGGAAGCTGCCAAGAGACCTACAGCAACACTGAAGGAGCTGCGGGAATTTCTGGCAAGTACTGGTTGTGTACTACATGCGACAACAATCTCACTTATTCTCCATATGTCTGAGGAATGGGGTAGGGTTGCAAGACGGAAGCCTTTTCTTACACAGAAAAACATCCAAGCCTGGCTAAAATTTGCAAAACAATACATCAAGTCTCCCAACAGCATGTGGGAAAATGTGTTATGGTCTGATGAGACCAAGGTTGAACTTTTTGGCCACAATTCCAAAAGGTACGTTTGGCGCAAAAACAACACTTCACATCACCAAAAGAACACCATCCCCATGGTGAAGCATGATGGTGGCAGTATCATGCTTTGGGGTTGCTTTTCTTCAGCTGGAACTGGGGCTTTAGTCAAGGTGGAGGGAATTATGAACAGTTCCAAATACCAGTCACTTTTGGCCCAAAACCTTCAGGCATCTGCTAGAAAGTTGAAGATGAAGAGGAATTTCACCTTTCAACATGACAACGACCTCAAGCATACATCCAAATCAACAAAATAATGGCCTCACCAGAATAAAATTAAGTTTTGGAATGGCCCAGCCAGAGTCCAACCTAAATCCAACAAAAAATCTGTGGGGTGACCTGAAGAGGGTTGTGCACAAGAGATGGCTTCGCAATCTGACAGATTTGGAGTATTTCTGCAAGGAACAGTGGGCAAATGTTGCCAAGTCAAGATGTGCCATGGTGATAGACTCCTACCCAAGAAGGCTGAATGCTGTAAAGAGGTGCTTCAACAAAGTATTAGTTTAAGGGTGTGCTTACTTATACAACCAGCTTATTGTATGTTTTTTATTTTTTTATATTTTCAACCTAACAGATTTGTTTATTTTTCAATTGGCTTGTACAGGTTACAGGTCAAATTAAAGGTGGGAAAAGTTTTGAAATTATTTATTTTGGTCTCTTTTTTTTTTTGTATGACAAAAACCTGGCATTTTAACAGGCATGTAAACTTTTTATATCCACTGTACATGCTAAAAGTACAATTGTGTACAATTACCATAAATTTACCATAAATTTAGATGTTTGGGTGTATTCACTGCTGCAGTCATTACATCCGGGTAATCTGCTGGCAGGTTGCCCTCAGTCGGCTTGAATTCCAAAGTCTTAGGTCCTGCATTGGTTGCTGTCTTCTCTTCCATGACATCAGGTCGTCAGGGGTATAAAACATGCAGCCGACGCCATTTTCTTTAGTTTTTCTTGCCCCGATGTCAGGTGCCCCCAAAAAGTTAGCTATATATATATATATATATATATATATATATATATATATATATATATATATATATATATATATATATATTTGTAGAAGATAGAGAAGGAAGAATAAACTGCAGAATGACAGGGAGATGGCGGGAGGGTAACCTGGACTGCAACAGTGAATACACTCGAACATCTACATTTATGGTAAGTGTACACAACTGCACTATGTTCTTCGTGTTTCACTGTTGCAGTCATTACATTTGGGTAGAATCCCAAAGCTATGGTTGGAAGGCTGGAGCTAAACAGCATTAGGTGAGGCTATAAGGCCCTGCAGCACTGCAGTGGCAAAGCCTGCCCTGGACTTAGAGAGGCAAATGGTAATGCTTTGTAAAGGTGTGAAAGGCTGCTGAAGTAGCTGCAGCCCTGGTGGAGTGAGACCTAATGCCCTTGGGCACAGGTTTGCCATCGTGTAAGCAGCAGAAACAGATGTAATAGCTTATCCACTTTGAAATTGTCTGCTTTGAAATAGCCTTTCCTTCTGATCCTGCAGAATATGACACTAGTAATTGCTCAGTTTTTCTTAGAGCTTTAGTCCTGCTGAAGTAGAATCTTAGCTGTCTGTGTACGTCCAAGGAATGCAGAATTCTATCCCCTTTGTTCTGTGGATTTGGATAAAAGGTTGGCAGATGAATTGTTTGGTTAAGAGCCACATTGGAAACGACCTTAGGCACAAAGGTAGGATTTGTCCTCAGAGACACCCTGTCTGGGTAATATATGATAAAAGGCTCTACAGCCATGAGGGCCTGTAGCTCTGAAACTCTTCTTGCTGAAGTAATTGCTAGTAGCAGAGCTGTCTTCCATGATAAGAACTTAATATCAGCGGTAGCAGCTGGTTCAAATGGAGGCAGGGTGAGCTTTTCCAACACATAATTGAGGGCTCATGCAGGTAATAGTGATCTTCTTGGAGGCCTTAAATTTTTGGCTCCTCTAAGATACTGCTTAAGTAAAGGATGAGAAAAGATTGGTGGCTCTGTATTGTAATGAGCCGAAATGGCAGTGGCATGGATTTTGATTGATGAGAAAGATAGACCTTTGTCAAGCATCTCAGTTAAGTATTGTAATATCTGAGGAATATGTGTTTCTGCTGTATCAGTTCCTTGTGCTTGATTCCAAGCACAGAATCTCTTCCATTTGTCAGCATAAGATTTTCTAGTACTAGGCCTTCTGGCTTCCAAAATAACATCCATCATAGCTTTACTGAGAGGTGTTGTTTATATGATTACAGGATTAGCCATGCTGCCAGGTTCAGAGTCTGTAGTTGATTGTGCAGTTTCTGATTGTTTTGCTGGGACAGTAGTTGCGGTTTTTGAGGCAAGGTCCAAGCTGGGTATTGAGACAAGTTCCTTAGGATTGGGTACCAGCACTGGCGGGGCCAGTCCGGGGCAATTAATATCATCTTTGGCTTCTCTTGTCTGACATTTAGGAGGACCTTGGGTAGAAGAGGCAGAGGTGGAAAGGCGTAAACTGATAGGTTTTCCCAACTGAAGGATAGGGCATCCACTTTCCATGCTTGTCTGTGACAAGTCCTTGTACAGAATCTATTCAACTGATAAATTTGAGGAGAGGCAAATAGATCTATGCCTGGGCTCCCCCATTTCTCTGTTATCAAGCTGAAGACTTGTGAATTTAGTTTCCACTCGTGAGGATCCATAAGGTTTCTGCTTAAATCGTCTGCCAGTGTTTTCTTTTCCTGGCAGGAATTGAGCTTTAAGATGTATTTGGTAGGTCAAAGCTGTGTCCCACAGTGCCATGGCTAATCTGCAAAGGGGGTAAGAGTGTGTGCCCCCTTGCTTGTTTATATACCACATGACTGTGGTGTTGTCCGTCTTTATCAGTAGTTGTCCTGGATGAAGTAAGTCCGTGAAGGCTGTTAGGGCATTTTGAACAGCTAGCATCTCTTTCTGGTTGATATGTAGATGCATTTGATTTGGTGCCCATATGCCCTGAATGCATCTTCCTGCCATGTGTGCCCCCCAGGCATAATCTGATGGGTCTGTTGTTAAAGTTTGGCTGGGAGGGGGTAGAGTGAAGGAACGTCCCATGATTTGGTCACAGGCCTTTGTCCACCATAGAAACTCCTCTTGCAGGCAGGGAATGAGAGGAATCATTGTTTCCAGACTGTGTGAATGTTGACTCCATAAACTTTTTAGTTACCATTAAAGTTTCCTCATATGCAGTCTTGCATATGGAATTAGTAGGATGCAGGATGCCATGAAGCCCAGAGTCTGCAGAATTTGTCTTGCAGAAGACTGGGTTTTTGTTGCCATCAGTTTAAAGTAAGTAGTCAGTTGCCTTTGTTTGTCTGACGTGAGGTAAGCCATCTGGGCAGTTGTATTCAAGCTTGCACGCAGGAATGTTATCTTTTGAGAGGGTACCAGTTGTGATTTCTTTTCGTTTGTGTACCCTAGGCATGTTAGAAGCCTTTTCACAAATGCCAGGTGTCGTAGAAGAGTGTCCTTGTTCTCAGCTTGAATGAGACAGTCGTCCAAGTAAGGATATATTTGAATACTTCTTTGTCTGCAAAATGCAATTACTGGTGCCAGGCACTTTGTAAAGACCCTGGGTGCAGTAGATAAGCCAAAGCGCAGTGCAGAGAATTGGTACTGCATTAAGCCAGCCTTGAATCTGAGGTATCTTCTGCACGACTGTTTTATTGGGACATGCAGTTATGCCTCTTTTAGGTCTAAAGTCAACAGCCAAGCATTCTTGCCCAGCATGGGCAGAAGCTGTTGCAAAGTGAGCATTCTGAATTTTGGAATGTCCAGGTATGTGTTCAAAATCGATAAATCCAGTACTGGCCACCAGGCCTTGTCCTTTCTGGTTACCAAGAACAGTCTTGAGTAGAAACATTGTCCTTTTTCCTGTTCTGGTACTGTCTGAATGGCCCCCATATCCATGAGGGACGTAACTTGTTTCTGTGCCTCTGCCCATTGGTTTTTTGGCAGATCTGGCCAACCATTTGTCATTGGCAGAGTGTGGAAATGGAATCTGTATCCTTGTGATACGATGTTTAGTACCCCCTTGTCCTGCATTATTAACTGCCAATTTTGAGCAAAAAGTGCTAATTTTCCCCCTATGGGTGCTGCCAAAAAGATAAGTGCTTGGTGTAGGCAGAGGGAAGTCATTGGGATTGCTTTCTGTAGGTTTGCACTTTAACTCCTCCAGATTTGGAGGTGGATGCGCCCCATTGCTTTGACCTATACGAGTCTTGAGCCTGGTACCTGGAACCCTTAGGGCGTCTGGATTTGCCCCTTTGAGCTCTGTCTGACACAGGAAAGGACCAATTTTTTGTAGGCCAGTGTCTACTGAATCTAGGTGGCTGCACTTGTAAGAAATCTTTAACAGTTTGCATAGACTTTGTCTTCCATTTTCTTTAAAACCTCTTCTGCCTTAATACCAAACAGAGAATCATGCTGTAAAGGTGCATCTAGCAATTTAGCTTTAACATGATCAGGCAAATTTTGTTCCTTTAACCAGGCATGCCTCCTAATCACAGATCCAGTAACTGCAGCCCAGCAGGAGGCCTCTAAAGAATCAAAACCACATTACAAAGTATGCTTTCCAACTAGTTCAGCTGCATGCAGTAATTCCTGCAATTCCTTATTTTCTGCACATTCTGAAATCAACATAATTTTCTGTTTCAGCAATCCCATAACATGTTGTTGGTACTTAAGTATATGAAATGGACAGTTTAAGGCCCTGATTGCCCAGGTCGCAGATGTATAAACCTTTTTTCCCGCGTCTGTTCACTGCCCTTGAATCTCTGTCGGAGGGGGTAGGGTTTTTTTACTGTTGAGGCCTTAACTCCCTTTGGACCCTGTGAAATAGTTTCCAGATCAGCAGCAGGGCTTCTAAATAAAAATTTATGAGAGTCAGGGACCCTGTAATATCTGTCAGGCTTACTGGGAGCCGGAGGTAAGGAATCAGGGGTCAGGCTCGACTCTGAAAACACATCATCCACAATGTCTAAAACAGGGGGAATGGCTAAAGGCTTGTGCTGAGGGAGAATAAGGAAATCCCCGAGCCTCTTTTTTGATTCTGAGAAGTCTTGACTCTCCCAGTGAAAATGCTCCCTCAAAGTATGCAAGGTTTCTCCAAATGAATAATCCTCAGGAGGAGATGCAGACGGAAGAGAAACCTGATCTGAAGATTCATAGTCAGTGTCTTGCCTAGGCCTCTTATCTGGAGGGGGATGGGTACCCCTGATTAAGGTAATAAGGTCTTCAGCCATTTTGATCATCTGTTTTTAGGCATAGAGGCCTGTGCACATGGCTCAGGCGTCGTTTTTTTAGTTTTAGAAGATGTCTTTGCCTTTGGTTTTGCAGCTTTAGGTTTGATATATAAATGTTGAGGTCTGAATACACCCTCAGAAGCCGGTGCCTGCTTAGCGGCTCCGGATCCATCCGAGGGAGATACATCCGTCGGTCCAATACCTTGAGTATCTTGCGGCATGCCGGACTCCACATGGGTGTCGGTAGAGGCCTGCGACTCGAAGTTAGCGGGTATCAGCAGCTGCAAAAGCACCTCCTCGAGTACCAGCGACTGCCTTAGGAGAAGCTTTGTTGTTGGTTTTGGAACTCGACTGCCTTTCTCTGTCCTTTTCTTTGCGTTTTTTATGTACTCCGGTAGTTGGACTGCTATCCGACGACATTTCTGGGTAGTTAAATCTGTTTCCAAAATACTCAGATGCAAAAATATGCCGACGCTTAATAGTGCGTTGGTTAAATCTAGCACAAAACCGACAGCCAGGCATGTTGTGATCAGGGCCTAGGCAAGGAATACAATATAAATGAAAATCCTTATGAGTTATTTGCTTCCCACAAGTAATACAATTATTAACTTTTTCTGACATTGGTAAAAAGCAAGAAAAAAGTTTCCCCAATGGGGTACTTAGTTTTAGTGAAGACTTCGGTTCTGAAACTCGAACTCGAATATTTTAGTAGTCGGCTGACCGGCACTTGCGAAATGCTTCGGGCATAGAGCGGTAAGAAAATGACGTTGGCTGCATGTTTTATACCCCTGACGACCTGACGTCATGGAAGAGAAGACAGCAACCAATGCTGGACCCAAGACTTTGTAATTCAGGCCGACTGAGGGCAACCTGCAAGCAGATTACCCGGATGTAATGACTGCAACAGTGAAACATGAAGAACATCAGGGCTACAGTTACAAGCTTGGAATCTCCTAGTCCATGTCCTCAGTCATTGCATGGTGGTGGCCAGTTGAATAAACAACCACTCCCTCTTCACTGGATGGGCAAGGAGTTCTTGGCCTCTCACTCCCACACTCTCGTCTGGCTCTTCCAGTGCTCAAGACTATCTGAACTTGGGTCATCTAGACTGAGTCAGGGCTTTATTACTTTGTACCACAAAGCAAGGCCTAAGCCACTGGGGGAACAAAGTGGCGACCACAAAATGAATACACACTTGCTGTCAAATGAATATCCTAAAGTTTGTGAACATCCACAGAGGGAATGGACCAGTGAGCTCTCAAAGAACCTACAATGGAAATCCATATGAGTTTTACGAAGTTCCCAAGACAACTGGAGGAAGATGTCATACGAGCTAAATGAACTCTCTTTGAGGTTAAGAAGACAGGGGATGCTGGAAAAGAAAGTGATCTAGTTGCTAGCAAAGACTTAAGAGATGCACTCTAAAGATTAAAGAAAGGATTCACTACCTCATGCAGAACAGCTGTACTACAGGCTCGAAAACATTACCCTTGATGAAGACAGACAATGGTGATGCAATGAGCCAACTTGGTGGATGAGGATATGCACAGATGGTGATTCTCCTCAGTACTAGCTTCCTGTAAGCTTGTAAATTTGGCATCAAAATCCTGACAAAGTTGTATGATTTCAGAGATTATTAGAATCCAGACAGTAAAGACAGACTGTACCCTGTCCTGCTTAGCCACTTTCAGAGCAGACATGCAAGACCTAAACACTGATCTAGATTTCTTTCTACCTCAGACACCAAAAAACTTACTCAGCAACATAGTTTCACAAAAACAAGCAAACAAAACAAAATAAAATAAACAGCCAATGAACCAAATACAGTTTCTGCTACCATAAGAACTGGAAGGACAGAACTGAAGAAACTTGGAGGAAGGCTTCCTAAATGTGTTACTTCATCAAGCACATTAGCAGCAACTGTGAATTGAGGACACTACAAAGAAATGTTTCCTTCCACTGGTGGAATGCACAAAAGACAAATATCTGCAGAGTGAAATTACCCAAAGTTGATTTAATGTAGATCTAAGGAACTACTGAAGTGCTTACTCTAAACATGACATGACAAGAACTCAAACTGCAATAAAAATAAGCCCACATGCTATAAATGAACATAAGCAGTCAAAAATGATAGAGCACTGAAAGATCCCCATGTACTTGCCATCATTGTAGTCCTGGTGCTGGTACGAGACATGGTACCTTCGGGGATAAGTCCCACCTTTTCCAAACTTCTCAAAAACAGGCACATCATAGTCTGTAACAAAAAGACTACATTAAACATTCAATTTTACTGAACGTTGAAAAATATATTTTATTTCAATCCTACTTGCCACAAAATACACAAAAGGGTATTATTTCAGTTAAACATGGCTACTGAAATGTATTTTCGTGCAACTGGCCACAGCAAGATTCAAGGCTACTGAACATGCAAGTATTGAATGGGTAATCTCAGCTGCACAGCTGAAATGCTGAAAAAAGGTAATACAAAACAAACTTGGAAGTTTACCACTGTAACAGTTTACAGAAATGTAACTCAAGAGGTGCACATTTATGTAATCTTAGTCACTGAATGCAGCAGTTAGCTCAGAGGACTGAGGATATGTAATGTTAACAAGCTTCTTCCATATTTCAAGTTTCAATTCTCTCATCAATCAATGCCTACTGTGCGAGACTGCAAGTCACTTAACCAGACAAGGATCTGGGGCAGCTGGGAAACTGGTCTAGGCTCCTCAATGGTCTCCTTGATGGGACGTCTAGTAGCTATGTAGGAACCAACTGTGAATCTAAAGCTATGCAATCAGACAGTCTTGAATGCAAGTTCAGAACTTAAAAACTTCAATTTTCACTGGTTGCGGAATACATTTTTAGGTCATGATACAGTGGCATTAGCAGTTAATAAATCAGTGAAAATATTACCGCATGAATAAAAAATGTAAGAGTATTCAGTGTAGCAACTACTGTTAAAAAGGGGGTTCTCTTCGGCAGTGGGTCAAAAACTCTTGCACATCTCTTCAGTGTACTATTGCACAAGTCATTACCACATGTGGCATGGAAGGCCTACACACATCTTGCATTCCTGAGCATTTGATAAAAATTAACTTAAGATAATAAACAAACAATATTTTGTGAACACTAAAAGCTATTAAACTGTACAAATAGCAATGTTATCAATAAGTATCCTTTGCAGTGATAACAGATGCTGCATTCATAGCCTTTTCCATAAATAACACATAATTAGCAAAACAAATAATAGATGCCGCTTAAGATGTGCAACTTATAGTGCAAATATCAGAGTTTTCTTCAGCAACATATAAGGTTTCACTTAATGTCATGTAACAGTTTATAAGTCACTTGGCTTTTGAAGTGTTATGTACATATGGAAATGTGATGATATGGCCAAGTGCCAGCATAGCCAGATGGAGTTTTCTAAAGAATGATATGTCCTTTGAATTTCAAACTGATTTATACAAGATGTTTGTATTACAAATGTATTAGAACGGTATGCCATTCGTATAACAAACTGATTTTGCACAGACGCTTATGCTCAAAATGTATTTGTGAGCTTTGCTTGTGTTGAAATGCATCAGCAGCTTGTGCTGAAATGAAGAGTAATGTACATGGATTATTGTACCTGAATTAAATGCATATGTTTTAATAGAGGATACTAGCACAGCAGAGGTTAACTAAGAAAAATAAGGAAAATATAAATGAGCTGTTAAACCACTAAAAGGTACCCCACAGTGCTGAGCAGGACCAGAGACGCTGAGTCTGGAGAAGAGCCTTTGTCCATTAGCTCAGTGAAAAGATGGGAGGCCCCATGCACTGCCATAAACATCTGGATGTGTATTGTTGCCATCTGTGCTAACTTCCTGTCTCAGCTTCAAAGGGGAATACTGTGAAAACAGAGTTAGGTGACCAGATATGGTCATTCTGGCTAGCCCTCTTGGAAATTATATTTTAGATATCACAAAGAGAAATTTCAGAGTACTCTGTTTGGGAAGCCTGACTAGAAAGACCCTCACTCACAGCATCTTGCCTTGCAGTAGTAACTAACTTAACTAGGGAACAGCAATTCTCTTGGATTCAGACAGGAATATAGTGAAGCTTAGTTTAGATATTGTTTTTCTTTATTTGTCTGAGTCTGTCCATTAATGTTCTTTTCAATATTTCATGTGATCTGAACCTTGTGGTTTACTGTGAATATATATTCAGTATTTTATGTACTTTTATTATTAAATATATTTAAAACTTTCATTGTGGAAGTGCTTATATTTATTTGGTAATAGTGTGTGACCCACCCCAGAAGGCCTAGCCATCTTGGTGAACTACCACCAGTTGTATTAGTATTAATATTACACAGTATAATTGGACACCATTTTAAGATCCTTATAGTAACTGGTGGCAGAGATAACTACTTTACAGTCTGGGCAAAGATGGTGCAGTGGTTAATCTATGCCAGTCTTTCCCATGGGTGTGTGTGTGTGTGTGTGTGTGTGTGTGTGTGTGTCTGTGTGTGTATGAAAATTAAATCTTAAAGAGTGTGTGTCAGCTACTTGGGGCAGGGACATGAAGCAAAGGGTTTACAGAGAGGGTACTGGAGGACTTGGCTTGGACACTCGGCTGAGGACCTAACCCTACAGTTGTATCAGTGAGGAGTCTTACTGGGGACCCGGAGGGAGACAGATAAAGAGACATCCAGACACTGGTCTGAGTGTGTTCCCTGTGTGCTCTTAAGGGAAACTGTACTTGACGCAGAGAGGTCATGCATCTGGAAATACTGAGTGTATCTATTTGTATTTAAGTACATGTCCCTCTCAAGTGTCAGTGGTGAGCATTCAGGCTCCATGATTACTGGGCCCAGCATGGGGACAACACACATTGGTGGCCATCAAGTATTGGTAGCACTGGTGGGCATCACAGGAAATAACGCTTATTTTCCCAATTACTACCAAACAACAAGTAATATTTCCAGTATACTGTGATATAAACCAGAAGTGACACTGAATCATCCTGTCTTCTACAATGGTGTTTTACACTGTACACCTCGATGACATGTTGGTCTCTCAGTTACGAATATATGAACATAAATTTGAAAATATGAATAATAAGTGGCAAAGATTAATTTATCCAGTGCAGGACATCCTAGACTAACAATCTTGGCGTCATTTTGTTAACAACTCCTTGCCATTTCTAATACTGCCTATTATTAGCTAGTAAGTCACTTAGTTAAAGAAGCTGGACCCAAAAAGTTTCTGGACATCATAAGACAGTATGGGTGTTAACTGAAAGTAGACAAAAAAGCTGTTTAGACTTGAGTGAGTTAACAAGACATGACCCTTCAGCCCAAGCACTGCATCACTGTACATATGTGGATGAGCCCAACTGGTCCTCAGTTCTTGACATCCACTTGACCAGGTTTCACCTACAATGCAACAGCTAATGAAAATACAGCAAAAACATCAACATTACTTGCACTCAGGAAATACAATATGCTGTTACTGAGCACAAATGAAATGATTAGTCACAGAGAACACAGAGGACAGGAATGAAGTAACCACACAGACAGCCCTCTGAAAGGTCAGCTGATACAGTTAATACCTACATGACTATTAACAATTCCACAATAAGAAAACAATGGCAGTATCTGAGCACATGGGTAGAAATTCAAGTATAATAAAATGACCAGATGAGTGGAATCAGTTCAAAAAGATGAAATGGATTTGGGACAATATGCCCAGAAGTAATGTCTTTCCACAAGCAGTGGAAGTGGATGTTCAGAGGGAAGGATAAACCCAGTGATTTGATGGAACTGGTATACAAGTTTACCAAGGATGCATTTCTGAAATCAGCAATGCAATTAAGACAGCTCTGGTGAATGTATTTTTGCTACATCAGATGCAGGTCTACTCAAAAATATATAGTGTGCTGTTCACAAATTCTGTTTCAGTCACTGCATCCATTACCAGATTCAAGGACAGAAACAAATGGCCCATATACCCATGCTCTATCTCAGGAAGGTAAAATCCTAAATTCAAGGATGAAACACAAGATGATCCTATAGAGATGTAATTCTTGTAGAAAACGACACAAGGAGCAGCCTGTAGCTCTGTAACTGGCCACATCAACATGTGGAGTACCACAAACAGTATTGTCCCAGAACACTAAACTTCAGAAAAGCCAAAAGCAAGTCTGATTCTCATTGTTTCTCTCTGACTGCTGTTCAACTGGAAGCTGTGATAGCATGACTATGAAAGTTCCAAGAGGGATAAAGGTTCTTTCCTGGGGGAATAAAGTTGTTGTTGTGTCTTTTGGCTTTTTCCCGGTTAGGGGTTGCCACAGCGGATCTCCGGTCTGCTAATGATTGGCAGTTGAATTTTACGTATCGATTTGCCAGCCCTGACGCACAACCTTCAACGAAGGTACACCCATTCACGCGTGTCTCCACGCAGAAGACGCTCTAGCTGAGAGTCGAACCGGACAGCATCTTACTGTGAGGCGACAACTCTACCGCAGCACCACCACCACCACATGTTCCTGGGGGAATAAAGTAAAAAATCCTCTTCAAGAACTGTTTCATCAACCTGTGCTAAATTATAGTTTTGCCCTTTAACAGATTAATAAAAGTACAAAGGGAAAAATCATGTATCATGATGGCAGAATTATGAAGGCTACATTCTAAAAAAAAAAAAAAGCCTTAAGCAGAGCCGGTATACTTTGAAACAAAATGAGAAAAAACAATAAATTTTCCAATGATAAACGCCCACTCGACCGCGGGGAGGACATACAAACTCCACACAGAATGCACTCCCAACCCAAATTTACCTTAAAAGAGTAGGCCATGTTACCCCTAAAATAAAGAGGTACTACAAAATTAGAGGGAACAAGTCTGACATGAGTCTGTAACCTATTCTTTTCACCAGTAGGCAAATTTGCTCCACTAACACAGGCATGACTTTCTGGTAGGAGAACTTGCTTCTTTCAACAGAAACAGCATTCTGATTGAAAACTAGTTGAGGGGCTGGCAGACAAGAGGCAGGATGTACAATGCTGTGGTTTTGCTGAGTTAACAGAAGGCTGTGAAGAGGAAGAGATGTATGCTGAGCTACTGGCATCAGAACTAAGAACAATGGCTGTTCAGGCAGAGAGAAACAATGATAATCAGACTTATTTTTACTTTTTTTTCACAGCAGTTTTAAAATAATAGTAGCTGGAGATAATACATAAATTTCACCTGATGGATAAGATGCTGGTGACCTTAGCTTAGTGGTTAAAACATAGAACAAAACAGGTGAAGCTACTGGTATGTATGACAGGCAATAGCCCTCCATCTGGAAGGTCACCACATTCTGCCGACATTGAGGCCTGACTGCTTACTTCCAACTAGTGGGTTATGACACGTTCTGCTTAAGAAATCATGCAGTATTCTGTTGGTTTAGAATGTAAATGTGTAGAAGGGACAAGTTCAACTGAGTAGTCTGTTCACAGGTCAGTGCTAGTCTATATAAAGGATAAAAAAGGTTGCCTACTACTTTGGTGATATAATACATTAAACGAAAGTTATGCACTTACCATAATGATAGATCAGTGCTGTCTGCTTCTGTCCTCCCAAAATGCACAGGTCTCTAAGGCCATCCTCAGATCAGACTTTGGCCACTCTAAACTTTGGATCTAAAGCTCAGGCTCACCCCCCTTATCCAGACCCCCCTCCTGTCCTTGAAACTACCTCAAATTGAGTTTAGCCATGTACCTAAACTGAACAAAGTACCCTCTCCTCATAGACCTGGAAATGTAATGTTAACACTAAGAACGAACGTATTCAGGTCTGGAGCTTGAGAGCAAATGAATAGACCCAGCAAAGGGCAATATGGTCAAACCAGAAGTCACTACGTAATAACACAAAGGAAAGGGAAGGAGGGTGGGAAGTTGAGGAAGGACAAAAGCAAACACAGATCTATCATTATGTTAAGTACATAACGTTTGTATCTGGTGTTGTCTATTCCATCCATTCCTCAATGGATGGGACTGAGTGTCCAGATAATGAAACTGCTGGGAGGTCTCATGGCAGGATATTCCAGTTGGTGGCTAAACCAAAAGCAGCCTTGTTCCTGGACTGCAAATCCAATTTACAATGAGAAGCGAAGTATGCACATTGGGCCAAGTAGCTGCAGCACAAATATCAATGGGGACTCTTGAGAAATAAAATGGTAGAAGTAACCACAGATCTAGTGAAATGTGCTTTGATGGGTCTGGGTAAAAATAAACACTTTCTCTCTATAAATGTACGAAAGTCAACCATCTAGAAAGAGTTACTTTGGAGACTATGTGTTCCAACTTGACTGTTGAAAATAGAAACAGCTGATTAGACTTTCTAATTGTCTTAGTATAGTGAAGGTAGAAGCAGAAAGTACAGCTGTGTACACTTACCATAAATGTAGATGTTCGAGTGTATTCACTGCTGCAGTAATCTCCTGTGGGTTATCCCTGCTGTGGTAACCCTCGGCGGTCCGAATACCACAGTCAATGTTTTTGTGCGCCGGCTGCTGTCACCTGTAGTCTGACCTCAGGTCGTCAGTACTACCAAGCAAGGCAGCCGATGACATTACAATAGTTTTTCTTGCCCTAACCCGTCAGAAGCAAAAGGGAAAAGAGAGACGTGGTCCTGGTGGCTAAGAGCCACCTTGGGAAGCATGTGTCCCCCTAGGGGAAGATGTGAAAAGGGGGATGAAGGGAGGGAAACCAAGACTGCAACAGTGAATACACTCGAACATCTACATTTATGGTAAGTGTACACAACTGTACTATGTTTTTCGTGTTTCACTGTTGCAGTCATCACCTGTGGGAGGATTCCCAAAACTGAGGTAAAGGGTAGAAGGATAGGTAGAGTCATAGGTATGGGTCAGGAGGCCCTGCAGAATTGCAGAGGCAAACCATGCCCTAGACTTAGAAAAGAGAGGTAGGTGGTAATGCTTAGTAAAGATATGGACAGAGATCCAGGTGGCCGCTTCCAGTATGTCCCCGATAGGTACTCCTCTGAGGAAAGCAGTGGAAGTGGAGGTTGCCCTAGTGGAGTGGATACGGATCAACTTAGGGATGGGTTTCCCATGTAGTCTGTAGCAAAAATGGATACAGTGTGAAATCCATTTGGAAATGGTTTGTTTGGAGATTGGCTTCCCTTCTGCCCCTGGGGCAAAGCTTACAAGAAGCTGGTCAGTTTTTCTGAATGGTTTTAGTGCAGTCCAGACAGTATTCGAGTGGTCTGTGCACGTCTAGTGAGTGTAGAATTCTTTCCCCCTTGTTTTGAGGGCTGGGAAAGAAGGTTAAGGGTTACATCAGATACCACCTTGGACATAAAAGAGGGATTAGTCCTCAGGGAGACTGTCTGCATGGAAAATTATGAAGGGCTCGACAGCCATGAGAGCTTGAAGTTCTGAGACTCTTCTGGCTGAGGTAATAGCTAGTAGGAAGATAGTCTTCTGGGTGAGGTATTTCAATTCTGTTGAAGTGGCAGGTTCAAAAGGAGGTAAGGTTAGTTTTTCTAACACAATTCAGGTCCATGGGAGGAGTAGGAGGACTTCTGGGAGGCTTGATATTAGAAGACCTCTCTGAGGAATTGCTTAATCAAAAGGTGAGAGAAGAGGGGTGGGTCTGAATCATAATGGGCAGAGATGGCTGAGGCATGGAATTTAATAGAGGAGAAGGAGAGGCCACTATTGAGAAACTCTGCTAAGTAATCCAGGATGAGAGGGATGAAAGGTTGGGAGGTACTGCCCCCTTTTGATGGTTTCCAAGAGCAGAATCTTTTCCATTTTCCTGCATAAGATTTTCTTATGCTGGGCCTTCTGGCCTCTGTGATGATGTCCAAGACCTGTTTGATTAACAGTGACTTCTTGTTCGTTTTTAGTGCATGAGCCATGCTGAAAGTTTGAGAGTCTGCAGGTCTGGGTGCAGTACCTTCCCCCTCTCCTGGATCAGGAGGTCTGACCTAAGGGGAAGCAACTTTGGGGGCTGTAAGGTCAGACTGCGTAGTAAAGGGTACCAATGCTGTCTGGAGCGATGAGGATGGCCTTTGGTCTCTCCACTCTTATTTTGATCAGAACCTTGGGAATAAGGGGCAGAGGAGGGTATGCGTACAGAAAGATTTTGATCAGAACCTTGGGAATAAGGGGCAGAAGAGGGTATGTGTACAGAAAGAGGGAGCTCCAGGGGAAGGTCAAGGCATCCACCTTCCATGCTCAGAGGTGATATTCCCTGGTACAAAACCTGTGCAGCTGGTGGTTGAAGTGCAAGACAAACAGGTCAACCTTTGGGGTCCCCCACTCCTGGGTGATTTGCAGAAAGATTTCTCTGTGGAGCTGCAATTCATGGCGGGCCTGTAAGTTTCTGCTTAGGTGGTCTGCCAGTGTGTTGTTGAGCCCTGGTAAGTATTGGGCAATCAGTTGTAGCCCCATGGAGGTGACTGTAAGCCATAGACTAATGGCTAACCTGCACAGGGGTAAGATTGGGTGCCCCCCTGCTTGTTGATGTACCACATTACTGTGGTGTTGTCTGTTCTTAAAAGGACCACCCCTGGCCTGAGATGGGGTTGGAAGGACATAGCATTTTGCACTGCCATCATTTCTTTCTGGTTGATGTGCAAATGAAGTTGCTGGGCATTCCAAAGGCCTTGGGTACACCTGCCTGCTAGGTGAGTGCCCCAAGCTATGTCTGAGGCATCAGTGGTGATGGTCTGGCCGGAAGGGCGGAGGATGAAGGGAAGACCCTTGTTCATGGCGCAGGCCTCTGCCCACCAGAGAAATTTGCCCCTTATGCAAAGAATAAGTGGGAGAGTGGTCTCTAGGGACTGAGAGTGCTGACATCAAAGGTTCTTTACGTACCACTGAAGCTTTCCCATTTGAAGCCTGGTGAAAGGGATGAGAAGGATGCAAGACGCCATGTATCCCAGGGCTTGCAGGAACTTCCTTGAAGTGAGGTGGACTTCTGGAAGCCAGCTGGGTGAAGCAGAGAGGCAGAAAGCTCTGCTTTTCTGGGGATAGGAACGCCATTAGGGTTGCTGTGTCTAGCACAGCTTCCAGGCAAACAATTTTCCTGGTGGGGTTTTGCTTTGATTTTTTTTCTTGTTGATGGTGAACCCTAGAGAAGTTAGGAGTTTTTTTGACAAAGAGAAGATCCTGGAGCAACTTTTCTTTGCTGTTCACCTGAATGAGGCAGTTGCCCAGGTAAGGGTAAATCTGTATATGTCTGTCTGCAGAATGCTACAGCCGGGGCCAAGCATTTAGTGAATACTCTGGGAGCAGTAGATAAGCCAAAGGGCGGTGCAGAGAACTGAAAGTGCTTAATGCCTGCTCTGAAGCGCAGGAATTTTCTGCACAATTCTCGAATGGGGATGTGGAGGTAGGCATCTTTTAGGTCTAGTGTCACCAGCCAGGCATTTTGTGTGAGCACAGGCAGCAGCTGCTGCAAGGTTAGCATTTTGAATCTGGGGACCACCACGGTGGTGTTCAGTTTGGATAGATCCAGGATTGGGCGCCAAGAGCCCTCTTTTCTGGGAACAAGGAACCTTTTCCTGTTTGATCCGGAGGGGCAGGCTCTACTGTCCCTTGGGATATTAGTGTTTTACCTATTTTAATGGTTCTGCCCACTGGTTTGGGGGGAGGGTCTGGGTACCCTCTTGGAACCGGGAGTTCGATGAAGGAGAATATGTATCCCTGAGAATAGATTAATACCCAATGGTCCTTAGTTATAGAGACCCAATTGTCCTTGAAGAGGGCGAGCCTTCCTCCTAGTTTTAGATGAGTGGACGGGCAGAGGGGTGAGGGAGAGTCATTGTGAGTGTTAACCATAGAAGCTTGGCTTAGAACTCCCTGCCTTAGAGGTGAAAGTGGTCCACTGTTTGCTTCTTTGCTGACCCTGGGACAGGGGCCTGGATGTCCTGTTCCTGCAGGGCTTACTTTGGCCCTGTCTGCTGAGTGGAGAGAAGGCCCAGTGCTTAGAGGGGAAGTTTTTGCAGAATCTGGACTGTTGAACTTGAAAGAAATCCTTTACTGTTTGCATAGATTTTGCTGTGTCTTCCATCTTTTTAAGCACCTCTTCTGCTTTTTCCCTAAACAGGCATTCCTTATCTAGGGGTGCATCAATAAGTTTAGACTTGACATGATCAGGGAGAGTTTGTTCCTTCAGCCATGCATGTCTTCTAATAACAGATCCTGTCACTGCTGCCCTGCTAGAGGCTTCTAGTGTGTCATATCCACATTGTAATGAGTGTTTGGCCACTTGACCAGCAGAGTGAAGTAATTATGCCAGCTCTTTTGAGTTGGCACAGTCAGGAGAGGTAGCAATCTTCTGCTTTATTTGTTACAAAGTGTTACTGATATTTTAACATATGGAACTGACAACAGAGTGCTCTGAAAGCTAAGGTTGCAGAGGTGTATACTTTCTTACCCCATCTGTCCACAGCTCTGGAGTCTTTGTCAGAAGGAAGAGGATTCTTGGCAGAACGAGTCTTAGCTCCCTTGATTCCCTGTGTAATGACCTCAGGTCTGCAGCAGGGTTCCTGTACAGGTATTTGTGAGAATCTGGTACTCTGTAGTACCTGCCAGGTTTAGCTGGAGTAGAAGACAGGGCATCAGGGGCTAAACTGGATTCAAGGAAATCATCATCCACCACTTCTAGAATAGGAGGGAATGGCCAGGGGTTTGTGATGGGGCAGGTCCAGAAACTCTCCAAGTCATTTCTTTGATTGTGGGTAGTCCTGAGATTCCCACTGAAAATGTTCCCTGATGGAGTAGAGGGTTTCCCTGAAGGAAAGGTCCTCTGGAGGGGAGGCAGAGGGGATGGATTCCTCTGCATCGGAATCCTCAAACAGTTAAAGGCTGCTGTTCCTCTTCAAAGGCAGAATAATCAGATTCCACAGACTCTTGGTCTGTCATAATTTCTGGAGAAGGAATCCTTTTCCTTTTTTGGGGAGGGGGCTTGAGTATCTTGGATAAGGAAGATGAGATCCTCCGCCATTTTAAGCATTTGAGCTTGGGGTTTGGGAGCAGTAGTAAGATGGTGGCTAGAAGCAGATTTCCTAGGAGCGGCCTGGCTTCGAGGCCTGAGAGAACCCGTCGGTCTTTGAGAAACGGTAGTCGGAAGAGAAGTCATCGGTGTTCGTCTAGAATCGGTAGTGCGAACGGCCTCCTCTGAGTTGCGGCTCAGGACCGAACCGAGGCAGAGACAGCCAAAGGCTCGGAAGAGGAAGTGGATTTCTGCAGCATACCGGACTCCAAAAGGGTCTCAGCAGAGGCCTGCGTAGAAAGAGAGTCAGGCATCAGGGGCTGCGAAAGTGCCTTAATGAATTCCGGAGAAAGTACAATTGTGTACATTTACCATAACTGTAGATGTTCGAGTGTATTCACTGTTGCAGTCATTACATTTGTGTTACCTGCTTGCAGGTAGCCCTCAGTCGGCCTGATTAACAAAGTCTTGGGTCCTGCATTGGTTGCTGTCCGTTCTTCCATGACGCCAGGTCGTCAGGGGTATAAAACACGTAGCCGACTCCATTACATCAGTTTTTCTTGCCCCAGATGTCAGGTGCCCCCCTAATGGGGAGCAATTAAATATAAAAGTACAATGATATACCTCCAACAAAAAAGCAAATACACCAAAATAGCTTTTAAGCATAGTAAAGGAAAGTAGAGGTATAGCCAAAAGAAGTTAGGGGGCTGGAGGGAGGGTAACAAGGACTGCAACAGTGAATACACTCGAACATCTACATTTATGGTAAGTGTACACAACTGTACTAAGTTCTTCGTGTTTCATTGTTGCAGTCATTACATTTGGGTAGATTCCCAAAGCTGTGGTTGAGAGGAGGAATTTAGATAGCATTAGGACCAGCTATAAGGCCCTGCAAGACTGCAGTGGCAAAGCCAGCTCTGGATTTAGAGAAAATTGGCAAATGGTATTGCTTGGTGAAAGTATGTACAGAACTCCAGGTAGCAGTTTCTAGGATGTCCCTGGTAGGGATGCCTCTGAGAAAGGCTGTAGAGGTAGATGCAGCCCTGGTGGAGTGAGGTCTGATCCCCTGGGGGATAGGTTTTCCATGGTGCTTATAGCAGAAATGAATGCAATGGCTTATCCATTTAGAAAAGGTTGGCTTTGAAATAGCCTTCCCCATCTGCCCCTGCTGCAAATGCTACCAGCAGTTCTTCAGATTTCCTTTGAGATTTAGTCCTGTCCAAGTAGAAAATTAGTTGCCTGTGTACATCTAAGGAATGCAGTATCCATTCCCCTTAGTTCTGTGGACTGGGAAAGAAGGTTGGCAAATGAATGGACCGATTAAGAGCCACACTGAATACCACCTTGGGCCTGAAGGATGGATTGGTTCTGAGGGACACCCTGTCCGCATGAAAGATGATGAAAGGCTCCACTGCCATAAGGGCTTGCAATTCAGATACCCTTCTAGCTGAAGTGATTGCTAAAAGGAAAGCTGATTTCCAAGAAAGAAATTTTAAGTCTGCAGTAGCAGCTGGCTCAAAAGGAGGTAGAGTGAGTTTCTCCAAAACAAAGTTAAGGTCCCAGGCTGGGGTTGGAGCTCTCCTGGGTGGTCTCAAATTTTTGGCCCCTCTGAAGAACTGCTTGAGCAGTGGATGAGAGAAGAGTTCTGTGTTATACTGAGCTGAAATGGCTGAGGCATGGATTTTAATGGAGGAAAAAGACAGGCCCTTGTGAAGCATCTCAGTTAAGTATTGTAAAATCTGAGGTAAATTGGATGCTGCTGTGCTCATCCCTTGAGATTGGTTCCAGGCACAGAATCTTTTCCATTTTTCAGCATAGGATTTTCTAGTGCTAGGCCTCCTTGCCTCTAAAATATCCATCACAGGTTTCTAAGGGATGGTAAAGGAGCAATTATGTAATTAGCCAGGCTGCAAGGTTCAGTGTTAGAAGCTGAGGGTGCAGAATCTGGTTTTCCTGCTGAGATAACAGGGAAGGAGTCTGAGGCAGGTGCCATGGGGATAACCGTGATACACTGCGCAGGAGGGGGTACCAATGTTCCAGTCTGGAGCAATCAAAATCATCCTTGGTTTGTCCTGTTTGATTTTTAGTAGTACTTTGGAGAGCAGAGGCAGAGGGGGAAAGGCATAGACCGATAGGCTTTTCCAGCTGAAGGACAGAGCATCCACTTTCCAGGCTTGTTTGTGGGGAGTCCTTGTGCAAAATTTGCCCAATTGGTAGTTCTGGGGAGAGGCAAACAGGTCTATATCTGGGTTCCCCCATTTACTTGTCAACATGTTGAAAATCCTTGGTTCCAGTTTCCACTCGTGTGGGTCCATGAGGTTTCTGCTTAGTCCATCTGCCAGTGTATTTAACTTTCCTGGCAGGAATTGAGCTTGTAGGTGCACTTGGTAGCTCAAGGCTGTGTTCCACAATCCCATGGCTAGTCTGCAGAGGGGGTAAGAATGTGTACCCCCCTGCTTGTTCATGTACCACATATAACAGTGGTGTTGTCAGTCTTTACCATTAGTTGTCCTGGAAGAACGTGGTCCTTGAAGGCTGTCAGAGCATTCTGTACAGCTAACATTTCTTTTTGATTGATATGCAGGTGCATTTGACTTGGGTTCCATTTACCCCGAATGCACTTCCCTACCAGGAGAACCCCCCCATGCATAGTCTGATGCGTCTGTTGTTAGGGTTTGGGTGACAGGGGGTGGTGTGAAAGGTAGTCCCTTGTTTTGGTGGCAGGCCTCTGCCCACCAAAGGAACTCTAGGCGTAGGCAAAGTATGACAGGAATCATTGCTTCTAGATCCTGAGAATGTTGACACCATAGGCTTTTTACATACCACTGTAGTTTCCTCATATGCAGTCTTGCATATGGAATTAGAAGAATGCAGGAGACCATGAATCCCAAGGCTTGCAGTATTTGTCTTGCAGACAGCAGGATTTTTGAGGCCACTTGTTTGAAGTAGGTCATCAAATGAATTTAAGCTTGCTCCCAGGAATATAATTTGTTGATAGGGTACCAGGTGTGATTTCTTTTCGTTTATGGTGTACCCCAGACAAGTTAGAACTCTTTGAACAAATGTCAGATGATTCAAAAGTATGTCCTGGCTTTCTGCCTGAATTAGACAATCGCCCATGTATGGGTATATTTGAATATTTCTTTGCCTGCAAAATACAGTAACTGGAGCTAGGCACTTTGTGAATACCCTGGGCGCAGTAGATAAGCCAAAGGGCAGTGCAGAGAACTGATAGTGCATGTAGCCTGCTTTGAAGCGTAGGTATCTTCTGCAAGATTCCCTGATTGGGATGTGCAGGTATGCTTCTTTTAAATCTAGTGTTGCCAACCAGGCATCTTTGCCTAGCATAGGAAGTAACTGAAGAGTCAGCATCTTGAATTTTGGAATCTCCAAAAAGGTGTTTAGAGTTGACAGGTCCAGGATAGGATGCCATGAATTGTCTTTTCTGGGTACCAGGAAAAATCTTAAGTAGAAACCTTGTCCCTTTTCCTCTACTGGTACCAGTTGAATAGCCCCCATGCTTAAGAGAGAAAGTACTTGTTTTTGGGCCTCTGCCCACTGATTTGGGATTAGGTTCGGCCACCCCCTTGGTGTTGGCAACGTGTGGAAGTGAAATCTGTATCCCTGGGACACTATATTTAAAACCCACTTGTTCTGTGTAATGAGTTTGCAGTTCTTTGCATGAAGAGCAATCTTTCCCCCCAAAGGGGCAGTCAGTTGATAAGTGCTTGGAAATTTTAAAAGGAAGTCATTGAGACAGTTTACCATAGGGGAGAGACTTATTACTCCCAGATTTGGAAGTGGAGGCCCCCCACTGCTTAGTCCTGTGTCCCCCCTGGGGCTGAAACCTGGGGTTTTTGCTGTGCTGGGTTTGGCTTGAGAAGACCTGAAAGGGGCTGGAAAGGACCAATTCTTAGAGGGCCAGTGCCTACTAAATGTAGGAGGCTGACCTTGTAAGAAATCGTTAACAGTTTGCATAGATTTAGCTTCGTCTTCCATCTTTTTAAGAACTTCCTCAGCCTTCTTGCCAAACAGGCGGTCCTGATTTAAGGGAGCATCCAACAATTTAGCTTAAACATGATCAGGCAAAGATTGCTCCTTAAGCCAAACATGCCTTCTGAGCACAGACCCACTAATAGCGGCCCTGCAAGAGGCCTCTAATGAATCAAAACCACATTGCAAAGTATGTTTTCCAACTTGTTCAGCAGAATGCATTAAATCCTGTAATTCTTTATTTTACACACAGTCAGGAATCAACATCATTTTCTGTTTAAGCAATCCAATAACATGTTGCTGATACTTTAACATATGAAACTGGCAGTTTAAAGCCCTAATGACCAAAGGTTGCAGAAGTGTACACATTCTTACCCCATCTATCCAGTGCTCTGGAGTCTCTATCAGAAGGGGTAGGATTTTTAGCAGTAGAAGCCTTAATGCCCTTGGGCCCCTGTAAAATAGTCTCTGGATCCGCAATAGGATTTTTAAAAAGGAACTTGTGTGACTCAGGGACCCTGTAGTATCCATCTGGTTTTCTGGAAGCAGGAGGCAAGGAATCAGACAGGCCAAACTAGATTCCAATAAAGCATCATCAACACTGTCTAGTACAGGAAGAATAGATAAAGGCCTATGCTGAGATAGGAGTAAGAAATCCCTAAGCCTCTTTTTTGAATCAGAAAAATCCTGGCTTTCCCAGTGGAAATACTCCCTTAGAGTATGCAAGGTTCCCCCCCAAAAAAAATCCTCTGGAGGGGAAGCAGAGGGAATGGAGTCCTCTGCATCAGAATCCTCATAAGTAGATAAGGGCAAATCCAGATCATCAGAAGAATCAGAAAAAACAGAATCCTGGTCAGAAGATTCATAAACCACTTTGGTCCTAGGCCTCTTAGAAATGGGGGTGGCGTGGTTGGCTACCCCTGATTACAGTTATTAGATCTTCAGCCATTCTTATCATTTGTTTTTTTAGGCATAGAGGCCTGAGCATGTGGCCTGGGCATCGGTAGTTTAGACATGGTTCGAGATTTAAGCCTAAGAGAAGAAGGAGGCGTCGATTTAATATGCAAGTCCGTAGGCCTGAATACACCCTCAGAAGCCGGTGCCTGCACAGCGGCTCCAGACCAGTCCAAGGTAGAGACATCCAAGGGTTCCATAGTTGAAGCATCTTGCGGCATTCCGGACTCCGAATGGGTCTCAGTAGAGGCCTGCGAATCAGAAGTAGCGGGTATCAGGGGGTGCGAAAGTGCCTCATTGAGTACCGGCAAACTGGCGACTGGCTTAGGAGAAGCGTCGTCGGCATTTTTGGACCTCGGCGGCCTGTCTCTGTCTTTATCTTTGCGTTTTTTGGACGGCTAACCGATGACATTTCTGGATAATTAAACCGAGAACCGAAATATTTATAGAGGTGAAAATATATAGACAATGGATAGCGTGCTGATTAAATAAAGCACAAAACCGACAGCAAGGTACATCGTGGTTAGGGCCTAGACAAGGAATACAGTATGAATGAAAATTTTTATGAGGTATTTGCTTTCCACAAGTAATGCAGTTATTAAGTTTTACTGATATCGGTAAGGAGCAAGAAAAATTTCCCCAATGAGGTACTTACTTTTAATTGAAGACTTCGGTTCTGAAACTCAAAAATGAAAAATTTCAGGAGTCAGCCGACTGGCACTTGCAAACTGCTTCTGCTTCGGGCACCACACAGCAAGAAAGACTGATGTAATGGCATCGGCTGCATGTTTTATACCCCTGATGACCTGACGTCATGAAAGAAGGGACAGCAACCGACGCAGAACCCACGACTTTGCTAATCAGGCTGACTGAGCGCTACCTGCAAGCAGATAACCCAAATGTAATGACTGCAACAGTGAAACATGAAGAACATCTAACGACTTGCTTAGCGGTAGCGTCGTCGGAAGGCTTAGCCTTGTGTGGCCTGTCTCTCTCTTTACATTTTTTTGGAATATCAGTGGATTGTTGGCTGACAGACGCCATATCAGAATTTGAAGATGGAATATGACAATAATTGTCTACAAAAAGAGCTCTACGGCGAATGGTTGTCGCATTAAAGAGGGCACAGAACCAGCAACGAGGGACGTCGTGGTCTGGGCCTAAACAAGTAATGCAGTAGAAATGAAACTCTCGGTGTGGGATCTGCTTTCCACAGGTGAGACAATTGTTAACTTTTTCAGACATCGGTTAGAGCAAGAAAAAAGGGCCCCCAACAGGGTACTTATCTTTATAGACGTTTTCTGCTGAAATTCGACTTCTGGTAGCGACTGACCAGCACTCATGCAAACTGCTTTTGCTACGGGTTCCACGGCAAGAAAGACTGATGTAATGACATTTGCTGCCTTGCTTTATAGTACTGACAACCTGACGTCAAACTACAGGTGACAGCAGCTGGCGCACAAAAACATTGACTCTGGTATTCGGGCCGGCCGAGGGCTACCACAGCAGGGATAACCCACAGGTGATGACTGCAACAGTGAAACACAAAGAACATCTATTGGTGTCTGTTTAACAAATGAAGCATGTACTCCCCTTTGTTGGAGAAAATTAGAAAAGACTGGAAGACTGATAGAGTGACAATGAAGTCTCTGCTGCTACCTTTGAAATAAAGGATGGGTTAGACTGGAAAGAGCGAGGAGGTTTGCAAGAAAAAGTCTGCACTTCTGAGGGAAGCCAGAAAATCTAAACCAGCTGGGAGGAAATACAAAAAGGGATCCACATTCCTTTAGGAGGGCCACATAGCAAACCTTCTCCACTTGCTTTTATAAATCTTTCCGGCAGAAGGGTCTTTGGCAGGAAGTAAAAATGTGGACTACTAGGGAAGAAAACCTGAAATAACTCGCCATCACTGAAGTGGAGAAACCAAGTGATTAGTCTGAGGACTTGAATGACTGGGTGAGGCATCTCAGATGGGTAAAACAGAACATCTGGATTTCCACCCAGCACCCAAGTAAGGTCTATAAGATGAGGCCAGAGGAAGGGAAATCACATCTGTCAAGACCAGAAAGGGGACAATTTCAGGATAAGAGGAGTCAGAGGAAAGGCATACAACAGCCTGGGAAGCCAAGTGTAGGTCCTCCTAGGGGATAAGGGCAAAGCACCTGCTGCATTTCATGCTGAGTAAGGAAGCAAACAGGTCACAGTACAATTGACCCTAGTGACAGAAGATCTGCTTTGCCACTGTCAGATTGAGGGACCACTTGTGAGGTAGACTGGTGGACCTGCTTAACCTGTCTGCCAGAACACTGGATTTCCCAGAATATGCAGTTACCAGAAAGCGGTTGGAAGACATCACCTACTAACAAACTCTTATTGCCTCTCGACATAAAGGGTTGGATCATGTCGTCGTCCCCCCCAACTTGTTGCTGTACAAAACTACCAACATGCTGTCTGCCTGAACAGATCACCCACTTAGGGAGGGAGTCCTGGAAGGCCTGCAGTGCTAGGAAGACTGCCCTCATATCCACAATGTTGATGTTGTAAACTGACCTTGGATGGGGTCCATGTACCTTGGACAGACCGTCATTCCCAAATAATCCCCACCCCCTTCCATATTAGCATAAGAAATCTGGACAAAGCTTAAAATAATGGGGACAAAGGCCCAAAAATTGGGGCAGATTTTAAATATTGCTCTATAAACTTCGAAAGCTGCTAACATAACAGGATTTGTGTTAGCATACATTTTCTGAAGGAAACAAAGTACAAAACTCAAATGTATGTCATTATTTAGAGACTACAATCCTCCATGATTTGCCAGAAAACCAGGAAATGTCCAAAAATATGAGGCAAAAATCTGAACATTCTGTGAAAATCTGGACAGTTGAGAGCAATGCCCCTTTCCCACAAGCTAGGAGGGTCTGTTGTCACTGTGGCCCTGGGTGGTGGAAGAACAAAAGGGTGAACCTGCGATACTTTCCGAAAGTTCAGCCAGCAACATATGTGCAATTCTGCAGATGCTTGTTAAACACACCCAGAAGCTCATGGGTTGATGCCGAATGGACCATTGCACTAAATGTGTCCACTGAAGAAGTCTCATATGGTATGTGGCTAGAACCAGTATAATGGAAGCAGCCATTGGTCCTAGGAGGTGAAGAATAAGCACTGCTGGTGGCTTTTGGCAGGACAGAACTTCTACTGCTTGTCTGTGTAGGGTGGCTAACCTGTTCTGCGGGAGCTTTGCAATCTGCCATCGTCTGTCCAGGTGTGCACCTATACATTTTACAGTTTGTACAGGAAGAAACCAACTTGTCCAAGATCACTGTAACTCCCAGTTAATTGCAAAGGCGAAGTAAGGAATTCTTAGCTCTGGTGAGAAGATTCCTGGTGGTGTGGTGGTGGTGAGACGGCTGTCCTGACATGAGAACACCAGGAAACCCTGCAGTCTGAGATGAGCTGCGACCACTGCTATGTAACTGGTGAACACCCAAGAGGCTGTGGCGACACCAAAGGGCAGGGCCCTGAATTGGAAAGGACTGGATCCCAGCCAGAAGAGGAGAAACCTGGAGTGCCTATCCATCTTTATGTGGTAGTATATATCATGGAAGTCTAATCAAGCACATCCAGTCATCCTTTCTCAACAAAGGGAGAATGGACTGAACTGTGACCATCTAGAACTTCCACTGTCTGACATATTAGTTGAGATAGAGGAGGCCCAAAATTGGCCTGAGGTTCCCATTCTTCTTTGGCACCAAAAATAATCTTAAGTTCTGAATCCATAATCGTCTGCTGGGACCACCTAGACAACTAATTTTTTTAGCAGCTATTTTACTTCTACAGCTACTGCTTTTCTTTGGGAGGGTGAAACATTGGGGATCTTTCTTCATGACTGGAGGTGACAAAGAAAGGAGACTAAATAGCCTCTGGTTATGATCTTCTGCACCCATGTGTCTTGGCTGATGGATACCCAGGCCTTCGGGTGCAGAGATAAGCAACCCCAGACCATCTCCAGAGTGTGGCAGTCAGGCAACCATTCACCTGCACTGGTAAGGCCTTTCAGAGAATGGTCCCAGGAAGCCTTGGTTCAGTGGACCACCTCTGCCACAGGGGGAAAAGTCTACCATTAGAATTCACTCCTCTGCCTTGGAGGGATCTATCTCCCAAAGGCTTCAAGAGAGAACTTTTGGACCATAGTTTCTTTCCTCACTTCTGGGTCCTAGAAAAAGATCCCTGAGGGCTGGAGAGCTGTATCCCTATGGCAGAAAGTGTCTTCCCATCTTGCTCACTTCTGGAAAGACTGTCACTGACTAAGCTCAAAAAGAATGGAGCCATCATAAGAAGCACTAGCAAGGCCAGCTTGAAATGATCTGCAAAGTCATACAACTGCATCCAAGCATGCCTCCTCACTATAATGCCAGTGCTTGTGGCTCTCAAAGCACCTTCTGTTGCATTAGGGATCAGGTGCACTTGACACATTAGAAAGGGACTGGAGGGTGGCCAACTAAGAATCAAATGTCTTCTTGTCCTCTGCAGATATGAACCCAGAGAGAGATTTTGAGAACTCCTTTGCCAAATCTCACTGAAATCTAGTCACCTGCACCTTCAGTGCAAAGGTTCAGCACCCTTGCTGAAAAGTTTGCAGAAGTGTACATCTACTTCCCAAATCTGTCCAATGCCTTGGACTCTTGTTAGGAAGGCGGACAAAGGAGCTTTCTACAGCAAGCTTCTTGGTGACGGCCTCCATCACCATGGAATTGACAGTAGGACCCTTGCTCCAATGTGAACAATCTTTGGGTGAGACTAAGAATTTATGAGGGTTGTAGAGAGCAGGTTCAGCCATATCTGTCTCTTTTCATGCCTGCTTTGAGATAAGGTCAACCCAACTTATCAGAAGGAGGGACTACCCAAGATGAAGCCAAGCTGGATCCAAAGGCCTCAAGAAACACTGACTCCTCCTGAGATGGGGCTTTGGAGGACCACTGAAAAGGTCGAGGATCAATGTAGATCTCCTGAAATGAGATGTCCTCAAGGGGGATCTTAGGGATCCCGCCTTTTCATCAAAGTCAGTGTCTTCTGTCAAAGACTCCTGTGGGGAGTCAACAGTCCTCCTGCTGCACACAAGCTTCCAAGGAGCCTCTACAGTCTAATGAGGCTGGCTGTCCCAATGGGATGGGATGAAAAGGATCAGGACCCAATGGGGGATGAAAAGAGCCAGGTGAGAAAGGGAAGTTTGCTCACTGGCCATGGAGAGTGCTATCTCAATGGCTATGAATGCTGATACAGATTGGGAACCCAAAGTCATCCCAGATGGAGCCTAGGCCACCTGTTCAATCAGGGTCCAGGAACAGATACGAATCAGCTCCAAAACCAGAGATGGGCTATCTACAGCTAAAGCTCTGAGAGGCAGAAATGGCTCCAAGAATTCTGGAGTCGAAAACCCCCAGCACCCTGCTTCAACCCTCAGAACCTATCAGATCCAGTGTACTTGCAAATAGTTGGATCAAAGAAGGCAAAGTAGAACACAATCAAGGCTTCAGATCAGACAAAGACAAGGGCTCATGCATCCAGCAGCAGCTGAAGCTGGGAAAACCCTCAAATGAATCTGGGTCCTGAGGAATTTCTCATGATCTGGTCAACATCTGCTTTGGAAAGACTTCTGTTAGACCACACAGACCACAAAGAGGATGCAGTGGATGAAGGCCTGGATAATCTATGGAATTTCCTTTCCTGTAGGAAGGGAGAAAGCAGTCTTGGGGAAATAGGTTCGCAAAAAAACCTTGGCTCGGTTAAAAGAGATGTCTTTGATCTGATGAGTATTAGCTCTGAGACTGGGATCTGACCACAGAATATTTGGAACTGGAACTAACTCGACTGTCAAAGAAGAGGAATACTCTGTAGAATGTTTTCTTGATTCTTTTGACTTCTCCCAGGGTCTATCAGTACCTTTCTCCCCCTTATTTTTGTCCAAGGGTTTCTTAACAAAAGGGGAAGCTCTACAGGCAGAGGAATGAGCCTGGTACGAACCTCCTGCAAAGGCAGAGAGGAACCCCTTCAAAATGTGTTTATTCCTTCCCTCAGTAATTGCACGTAGACTGAAAGCAATGCAGATGCTGCACTCTTTGTCTAGATGGGCCACTTCCAAACAATACACACACTTAAGTGTGCGAGTTAGAATTTGGTATCTTGTGACCATAGGCCACACACTTCTTAAAACCTGATGGCTTGTCAGCTATGACGAAAACACAGAGCAACTCCCAAAGACCACAACGCTAGAAAAGATGAAGACTCAAATCTATCACATGAAAAGCAAAAATCACACTACAAACAGCACTTATCCAAAACTAACAAGAAACAACTACCTCTAAGCTATGCACAAAAAACTATCTAAACCTAATGGGAAAAGGTGAGAGACAAAGATGCATGAAAAAAAAGACACAAACAGCAGTATAGAAAATACCTAGTAGAAGGCAAGGGGGAGAAAAGAACAAAATTCCAATCACAATAACTATAACAGGTTAAAGTATTCCCAAAAAATATTTCCAAGAATGACCATATGCAAAAATGGGAAAAGGGGTTGAGGATGGATGGATGGATGGATGGAAGGATGGAAGGATGGACCATAAGTATTTAGCTAAGGCAAGCCTGAGCAATAGGGGTCCATGTCTGTGTAAGCGAGTGGCAAATGAGACCCGAGGTAATTTCAGGGATAGGAAGGGACTATTAGTAAGGGGAGGAGCCTAAGCTTTGCATTCAAATTAGTTGCTGAAGTTGGATCTGAGGACAGATCTGAGCATTCATCTTTTAAGGAATGGACGGAACAGAAATCAGATCAGTTGTTTTGCCATTATTATTTGTAGGACTTGTGATGCAGAGCATTAAGAGCTAAAATAACCATGACTTCTGTGTCTAAGTAACATACAGCTCACTTTTTATGTCAGTGCTTTATTATAAAGCACTTTACAAACCACATGAAATTCAAACAAATAAATGTTAAAAGCTGGAAATACAGTTAATGTAGATGCTAAATACAAATTTAATACATAGTTGGAAAAAGACTGACAACACTAATAATGTTTAATTACTGTCTGGCAGTTGGTGCAGACGGTTAAGGCTTTCAGCTGTAGTTCAGAGAACAGGATTTGATTCCCTCAGCCCTCATCTGCCTGCTCTGTGACTTTGACTAAGTCACTTAACCAGACAATGGCTCCTGGGTTAACCACAAAAAGGGACTGTTTGTCCAGTGGGCCTACCTGGTTAATAAATTGTCATCACTATTAAATTAGTTTTAAATTTATTCAGCTTTCAATGTCTAGTGGGGGAGACTTCCTCTGCAAAATTTTGAAACAAAGTTAGGCATCTAACAACCACAAACCCACTTCTGCAGGCAAGCCTTTTCTTCAGACATCATTAGAAGCACTACACTAAGAAAAAAACAAATTATAATATTTGACAATTTGTAAAACATGAGACCTGTATTCATCACTGCTCAACATAAAAAAACAAAGCATGGAAAGACTAATGAAAACACATTTATGTAAGGGAACTAACCATAACCACAGACATAGCCCTTCAACCTTCCATTTACAAACTGTGGAGCATTATCTCTCATAATGGGGTATAAACAGACACAATGTGGAACACTTAATAACAAACTAGAAGCTAATAGCACGAGTTTGTTCATATTTAAAACGAGTTACTTTGAATTAATATGATCCACCACTATTTGTTCGTGGATATTTGTTTAAAAAATGACAATGAATGTATGATAGACCCTTTCAATGTGGAACACGGATATGGATTTTTTTTATGCCTCAAAGTAAGGAATAATCCTCATAATGAGATACATTTGAGAGGTATGGCCACAGATGCTTAGAAGACAGAAACACTGCTGAAGTGAATAGGATAAGGCCATAGGCAGACATCTTCAGACCAAGCACATTACCAATCCACCATGCTGAAGACATCAGAAAAATATTCATCCACAAAGGGAAAGTTACTCATGCCATCTTTAGCACTTTTGTAGAGCAGACAGCCACCAAGAAGTTTGCTTGAGCCACTATCCTAACTAAAAGAAGGGCGACCCTATTAATCTTGAGCAAACATGAAAGGTAAAGTAGTAGCTCAAACTGTCAGATTAGTTCTACAGTACCTAATACAGTACGTAAAAAAGATATGAAACATTAGAACACATACATAAGTATGTTCCACCATGGAAACAAACAAACACTAGAATACCTACTTCACCATAATACATATCTTCAGAAAATCTAAACAAAGCTCATCCAGAATGTTTATCATGTTATCTAGAAATCTGACTCCCAAGCTGCAGCTTAAAAAGACAACCAAATTATTCACAGAATAAATGAGGATAATGACAGGGAAAGTTAACTGTGAGAACTTAATTAGGCAATAATCATATTTAAAATGTTTGGACCATGTACGGATAAATGTCCACCTAGCTGCCTCACAGATGTTCTGGGATGATACATTTTTTAAGAAGGCTGCAGTGGTAGCATGTGCTCTTAAGGAATACTTTATAACCTGGACATTCTTACCATGGAGATCATAAAAATAGGTGATGGCATTTGCCAGCTGTTTTGAGACAGTCTATTTGGATTCTACTCTACCCTGTTTCTCTGTCATAAGAGAGAGTGTGCTGGTTAGCAAGTCAAAACTTCGTGGTCAAGTTAATATATTTCAGCTGCCTGTTTACAAAATTCCTCACCCCTGTTCTGTGGACTCAGATGAAAAGCAGGAAAGTGAGGACGACTTATTCAAGATCTCCAAGATCACCTTAGAAGACAGTTCTGACAACTATACTGTCACTATAGAAGACTTTGCGTGGATCTTTGCACATCTCCCGACAGAAGTAATGGCTACTAGGAAGTGTGTCTTTCACTTCATGGCAGACCAAGACAGCTTAAAAACAGTGGTGTGAGTTTCTCAGTCACATAGGTTATGACTCATTGAGGAAAATGCGCCCCCCTGGAGGTGTCAGGTGTAAGCTACCTTTCAGGAATACTTATTAGCCAAGTCTGAAACACTGATACGTCTTAGGCAGGCAGGCTGAGACTGTTGAAAGGAATGCAAACAAGGCCTCCGACAAAGTACAGAATGACAATCCAGCATAAAACAAGAGAGGCAGATAGATCCAAATGTTTCTTGTTGCAGCAAACTGGAAATACCTTTCATTTGACTAGGTATGATTCTTACTGCAGGGTCTTGGCACATGCAAAATGTGGAACATCTAAAGATTAAAGAAATGAGTGTGTTACGCTAACCTGAATTATTCCACGATACAAGTGACAGTCCCATGACACTGGTGAGTATTAGGGTTTCCTCTTGTTGGGTCAAAAGACAGCAGCTGACTGATGGGGTTTATCAGGGGCCTCTAGGCAAAAGTGGACTAGGTAGAGAGAATTACAATTATCTCAGACACACAGCCGCTATGAGAATAATCTTAATCTTTTTGCTTCTTGCCTTCACCAGTACATTTGGAATAAGTGGAGTTGGTCGAAAAGCATAAAAAACACGACCCCATAGTTAGAATAAGGTATTGGCTGCCTAAGCCTCTGGGAAGGTGGTTTTGACAATAGAATTATTTCAACTGGTGACTGGAGATGAAAACAGCTCCATGCCTAAAATGCCCACCTTTCTTGCTATGATAAGGTAACGTGTTCCAGTCCTATTATCCATTCATGCAGGATTCCCAGTGCCCTGCTCAGACAGTCTGCTATGATACACTGACTTCTGGGGATGTAAAATGCATGTAGATATATACTCAGAATGATGGGAAAGTTCCAAGACTAACCTGTAAAGAATAACAATGGGTATTCCAACACATACCTTTTATGTACCACATCCAACTATGCTGTAAAGACTGCCATCACCTTTTCATTAATATGTTTGCCCCTAATATTTTTGGTCAACCTGCCTTGTATGAGTACAAGGCCCACATGCATAACCAAGGGCATCAATGACCAGAGTCTGCCTTCTCTCTGGGGAGGTGAAGAGGAGGTTAAGGTTAGGGTTGGTGCAGATCAAAACAGCCCACCGACACAATTACTTTTGGGTGGAGTGGATAACAATTCCTTCCTCTAGGAATGGATAATTCTCATTACAAAAGCTCCTGAAGTACAAATATACATTCATCATAGATAAACTTGCAAAATGTCCCATTATAATAGATACTGACATGGACATCAAGGCCTTTAGAATCAGTGGCAGTTAGCTGAACCTACTGTGAAGCCTTTAGGAAGGCTGGGTTCATTTAAACAGTCCTGTCTTGCGGGCAGAGAAACCTTACAGGTTCTGGTGCTCCGAAATGCTCACTGAAAAGCTCTGATGTATGATGGAGAAAGGCCTGACTTCTTAAGGTTCAAAGGAACAACAAGGATTAGGATGCAAAGGAAA